>NW_026853944.1:0-35745 GCF_026571515.1 Ruditapes philippinarum
AGAAAATTTTTTACTGGGGCCCTACGCTTTTTATGGGAACCCTTCAATTGAATTCCTGATTCCGCCAAAGAAAACGCGATGTTTCAAAATTTTAAATTTTACCAGAAAATGTTAAAAAGGAATTTTGAAAGGGGCGGGGGGTAACTTGCACTTTCAGACCGTCCATGAACAGGTCAATCAACCCACCTGCAACATTTCAATTACCCTGTTGGCTTTCTTTAGGGGTTCTGTATTTTTCATTTTAAAATACATCCGTGTTATTTGTCCCTGTTGGGGGCTGTAAAAGTCCCCGACTTTATTTAAAAGATGTTATTTTTCGATCCTTTAAAATCGTTCAGCAGACTTATTGTTTTGCTTGTGGGTTTTTTTGTTTCAACTTTTCGGCATTTTAGTTGGGTGGTTCCAATTTCCTACTTAATAATGTGATCACCTTGGGGTATTTCCCGCTTTTAAATTTTTTTGACGTTTTCTGTGAACGCAGGCTTTTATAACCCCAGATCCCCTTTTAAATTCCATTTTTTTTGTTCCGCCCCTTTTTTTTTTAGGGGACAGCATTTTTTTTCTTGGGACCAAAATGCCCCTTTTATGAATGGGACTAACGTGTCACATTGAAGGTT
This sequence comes from Ruditapes philippinarum, assembly GCF_026571515.1. Classification (NCBI taxonomy): domain Eukaryota; kingdom Metazoa; phylum Mollusca; class Bivalvia; order Venerida; family Veneridae; genus Ruditapes; species Ruditapes philippinarum. The sequence continues at coordinate 618 of NW_026853944.1, forward strand.
CATGATAAAACCCCCTAGAACAAAATTGCGGATGTTTCAAAATTTTAATTTTACCAGTTCATGTTAAATGTTTAATTTTTGCTTAGCCGGGGCTTTGGGGCGGGGGCGGTAAAAAGAAAATTTTAGAAATCCCGAAAGCCCAACAAAAGCAAATTTTAAAAGTTGCGGCTCGTTTATTAAACCTTTATGGCGCTGGGGCAAAAATCTCCCCCCCTAGCACCGGCTTAAGCAGAATTCAAATTTTTAAAAATTTGAAATGGGGTTTAAAATTTTTATTAGAAAAAATTCGCAGAATGTGTTCATACGCGGTATCTGGAAACCTTTCAGACACTACCGTGCCATTCCATGGAAACACGCGTATGGTTCCCCAATAATCAAAAGCGTGTGCCTAAACGAGAAAACAATGGGCGGAACTAAAATAAATGGGAATTTTTCAGAGGTAACTTTTACTTTCCCAGTACCGTCCATGTCAATCAAACCGAGCCTGCAACTTTTAAACGCCCGTTTTGGACTTTCTGTAAGGGATTCCCTGTATTATCTATTTTAAGATCACATCCGTGTTATTTGTGCCGTGTGGCGGCTGTTAAAAATCTCTCCGTACATTTAATCAATGATGTTATTTTTCGATCCTTGAAGATCGTTCAGCACGACATTATTGTTGTGCTTGTGGATTTTTTTAGTTTCAACTTTTCGGCATTTCTAGCTTGGGTGGTTCCAATATTCCTACTTGAATAATGTTGAATCACCCTTGGGATATGTTGCCTGCTTTTTTAAATTTGTCTTTTGACGTCTTATCTGTGATACGCAGGCTTCATAACCTCAGATCCCCTTTCAAAATTCCATTTTATTTAGTTCCGCCCATTGTTTTCTCGTTTAGGGCACACGCATTTTTTTACTTGGGGACCATATGCCGCTTTTCATGGAATGGCACTAACGTGTCACATTGAAGGTTTCCATGATAACCGCCATATGAACACATCTGCGGATGTTTCAAAATTCTAAATTTTACCAGTTCATGTTAAATGTTGAATTCTGCTTAAGCCGGTGCTAGGGGGCGTGGACGGTAACTTGCAACTTTTCCAGTACCGTCCATGAACAGGCTCAATCAAACCGAGCCTGCAACATTTTCAATTACGCCGTGTTGGACTTTCTTTAGGGATTCTGTATTTATCTATTTTTAAGATCACATCCGTGTTATTTGTGCCGTGTGGCGGCTGTAAAAAGTCTCCCGTACATTTAATCAATGATGTTATATTTTCGATCCTTGAAGATCGTTCAGCACGACATTATTGTTGTGCTTGTGGTATTTTTAGTTTCAACTTTTCGGCATTTTCTAGTTGGGTGGTTCCAATATTCCTACTTGAATAATGTTGAATCACCCTTGGGATATGTTGCCTGCTTTTTAAATTTGTCTTTTGACGTCTTATCTGTGATACGCAGGCTTCATAACCTCAAATCCCCTTTCAAAATTCCATTTTATTTAGTTCCGCCCATTGTTTTCTCGTTTAGGGCACACGCATTTTTTTACTTGGGGACCATATGCCGCTTTTCATGGAATGGCACTAACGTGTCACATTGAAGGTTCCACGATAACCGCCATATGAACACATCTGCGGATGTTTCAAAATTCTAAATTTTACCAGTTCATGTTAAATGTTGAATTCTGCTTAAGCCGGTGCTAGGGGGCGTGGACGGTAACTTGCACTTTCCAGTACCGTCCATGAACAGGCTCAATCAAACCGAGCCTGCAACATTTTCAATTACGCCGTGTTGGACTTTCTTTAGGGATTCTGTATTTATCTATTTTGAGATATCAGTAGACATATAAGTTTGCTTTTAATATCTTCTAAATACAATAACAGGTTTTTTACATTTGAACAAATGATTGCTGCAAATTGAGACAAATCACCCCAGATGGATTTGGAGTTAATGTCCCATTTTTGAATATGTAATGAATTATTTTACCATCGGGATTTAAAGTAGTGTTAACTCAACAATAAACATTAATTTGGTATGCGGGAGTTTGCAGCCTTTACAATTTGATGTTATACGAATGTCAAAGGATGCGAACAAGTCAACACTTAGTCTATAGATAAAAATCTAAAATTTATAAAATAACATCAACACCTTTTTTATCATAAAGAACACAATATTATATCTGCATTGCAGTGTCGATCTTTTTTTTCAACCTATTTGCAAATACAATGTTTCGTTTAAAGTTTTTTAGTAATGTTTATTTTTTTGGACTGGAATAATACGCATTATTGAAAATAAGTAACCAAAAGTATCAAATACTTTTTGTTCTGGATACCACTTGTCATCAATGTCAAGAAATAATTAATATTTTTACCAAGTCAACAAAAATCCAGATCTTAGCATAGCTACACATTTTGTAAAAATATTTTGTTGGTGTGTCATTAAAAGATATGTCTAATTAAATTTGGATAATGTATCTCACACTTACCACCGACATCCATATAATTATACCCCCGCACAACAAAGTTGTAAGGGGGGTATACTGGAATCAGCTTGTCCGTCCGGCCGTCCGTCCGGCCGTCCGTCCGTCCGGCCGTCGGTTTTTTCTTGTCCGCCCAATAACTTAAGATTCCTTTGACCCTTAGTCTTCATATTTGGCATGGAGGTTAGTCATGATAAGTAGATGACCCCTATTGATTTTGAGGTCACTAGGTCAAAGGTCAAGGTCACAGGGGCCTTGACTTCAAAAGCTTGTCCGCCCAATAACTTAAGATTCCTTTGACCCTTAGTCTTCATATTTGGCATGAAGGTTAGTCATGATTAGTAGATGACCCCTATTGATTTTGAGGTCACTAGGTCAAAGTCAAGGTCACAGGGGGCCTTGACTTCAAAAAGCTTGTCCGCCCAATAACTTAAGATTCCTTTGACCTACAGTCGTCATATTTGGCATTGAGGTTAGTCATGATAAGTAGATGACCCCTATTGATTTTTGAGGTCACTAGGTCAAAGGTCAAGTCACAGGGGCCTTGACTTCAAAAGCTTGTCCGCCCAATAACTTAGATTCCTTTGACCCTTAGTCTTCATATTTGGCATGGATGTTAGTCATGATTAGTAGATGACCCTATTGATTTTGAGGTCACTAGGTCAAAGGTCAAGGTCACAGGGCCTTGACTTCAAAAAAGCTTGTCCGCCCAATAACTTAAGATTCCTTTGACCCTTAGTCTTTATATTTGGCATGGAGGTTAGTCATGATTAGTAGATGACCCCTATTGATTTTGAGGTCACCAGGTCAAAGGTCAAGGTCACAGGGGCCTTGACTTTAAAAAGCTTGTCCGCCCAATAACTTAAGATTCCTTTGACCTACAGTCGCCATATTTTGGCATGGAGGTTAGTCATGATCAGTAGATGACCTCTATTGATTTTGAGGTCACCAGGTCAAAGGTCAAGGTCACAGGGACTTTGACTTCAAAAACGTTATCTGCCCAATAACTTTAGATTCCTTTGACCCACAGTCTTCATATTTGACATGGATGTTGATCATGATTAGTAGATGACCCCTTTTTTGATTTTGAGGTCACTGGATCAAAGGTCAAGGTCATAGGGACTTTGACTTCAAAAAGTTGTCCACCCATTAACTTAAGATTCCTTTGACCCACAGTCTTCATATTTGGTTATGGATTGTTGATCATGACTATAAGGTGACCCCTATTGATTTTGAGGTCACTGGGTCAAAGGTCAAGGTCACAGGGACCTTGACAAAAAAAAAGCTTTTCTTCTCAATTGCTAAAGAATGTCCTGTCCGCAATGTATTGATTTTGACATTTTCACATTTGAAGCATGTAGAATACATAACTTAGCAATGCACTGGCTTAGTAACCTCAGATTTGGCAGGGAGGTTGTCCTTGAGCTCTAAATGGCCACTGTTGATTCTGACTAAGTGGTATGCGGGGGTATTCACGCCATGATAGTGGCAGTTCTAGTTATAATTGTTTCACTGCTGGTATTATACAAATTACGTTTAACATAAATAGTTATAGTATTTTCTATTACAGACCTTCCATGCTGAGATAACTCAATTTAAGTCATTTTATTAAAACACATTTGTTTAGATCTTCCTTCGGGAAATTTTATATCTATATTAGGTGGAAGGAGTTTATTTATTGTCAATTTTAAAATTACATATGCAAGTAACCAGTGGCTATTTTTAAATTTCATTCTTTTCTTTTGATCTATTAAATTTAATTTCCAAAATAAAAGAAAAATCTGTTAAAATATACAATCAGAAAAACAAGTAAAATCTTTCCTGAAACAAATCTGGTATGTATTTACACCATTGAGCCTAATGGTATTTTCAAATACTCTTTCAGTGTCTTAAACAACTTTAACAATATCTATTTGTTTAGAAATAAATATGTTGTGAAGATTCTAGACTTCTTGTATGAATTTGAATATATGTTAGCTGGTTCATTTTGTAAAGTTTCAATTACTGTTCAACTGCATTGAGACATCTTCATTTTTTATACAAACAAGGGGACACATCATAATCATGTTTCGATTGCTTTTAAGTATATTGACCAAGGAGTACCGTCATTTTTTCCACACGATTATTTTCAACTTCACTGTTAATTATGTGCGATCAAAAATCTAAAATATCCGTAAATGCAATGTTCTCTATATGGATATGAACTTCCATTTCAAGACAATAATTGAAAAAGAGATGACATCTCATGGGCAATGAAAATAGCATAAGGAAAATCACGGGCAATGAAAATAGAATAAGAAAAATCATAGGCAATGAAAATGTCATAAGGGAATTCATTGACTATTTAAATACTATAAAGAAATCATGGACCATAATGTGTCATTAGAAAAATTATGAACCATAAAATCCCTTACTGAATGGAAAACTGCAATAAGGAAAAGAATGAACCATGAAAATATCATGAGGAAAACCATAGACCATACAATTTTGATATATCTTTTATTCATCTTCACCTAATACATCTTCATTGTTAACCTAACTTGCGCTGTTCAACTTATATATTATTCTTCACCAAAATACCGTTCAACTATATAAAGAAATATATAGTTTTACATAATAATGGCGTAACGAATCCATTAATTGGCACAAAATATAATCTCATTGTCTCACCTCCTCATTTTAACATTGATTTACACATTATATATTGTAAACCTCATCAATGAGAAAGATATAATTAAGGTTTTACGGGTATGATGTGTCACTGTGAGCGCGGGATAAAATTACATTTGTAATGTGGTCGTGGCAGGAGGCCTCTCGAGATATTTGTAAAATACGTTTCAAAAAGCAATATGATCATATTTTCTTCTTAATGTTATTTCTATTCAATTATCAATTACCTAGTCGTCAATACCACAGTTGTATCTATTCTTCAATCAACACAATGTGCTACTATCTAGTATTACTTTTTATGAGAAACACATTAATAATATGGTTTAATGCGCAAAACCACATAATGCTTATATAAAGAACGAGATTATAATTCAAAAAGCCTTTGAGACATATCTCTTTACAATATACAGGGTTATGCGCAGATCAAATTAACTAAACTAACGCGCTATGATTTATGGGCACTTGGTTTCGGTAAGGAATAAAATACCCAAACCTCATGAAGTATCCTTTATTCATATAACACCACAGAACTTAATTGAATACGATAAAATGTGTTGACAGAAAACGGCGATGGCAAAACAGAACTGACGTTAAACTGATTTAAATGTTAATTTCGTGATCAAACTTTTTATCGTCTTTAAATAAACACTTTATTATATCATTTAATTATAATCAGATATGTTTTCGTCAGGTGCAATGCAATCTGTGAATTACATATTTAGATTTTTCTTGCCTAAGGTAAATGACCACGTGTAAATCTAATTTATAGAAAAGATTTAATAATGAAACCAAGTCCTGTTGTATTTAATAGAATGTTTGCAAATATAATAACAACTTGAATTTGCTTTGAAATTCCTAAATTTGCTAAATCATTTAGACAAAACCGTCAAATACTTTCATTGCTTGATGAACTGTTGTGCTTAAAAACATTTTTATTTAAAAAAACGTAAAAAAAGGCTGTATATATTTAAGATATTGTGTTTATAGTGGAATAGATAATCTTTGAATTATAGCGGCGAAAAATATTCCAAATACTGAATTGTGAACAAACTGACAATTTTACTACCCATTTCAGAGATCATGAATATCAAAAGGATAAAGTGGACGTCAATAAACCACCACTGAGCATTTCAATTTATTGGTGAGTCAATGTCTAATAAAAAGTATAAAGTATAAATGACTGATGCTTGGACTTAGGTCGGTCGAAATAAGTAGAAACAGGAACCAATGTAAAAGCAACATGAACAATATGAAATGGGTAAATGTTTTTCTAATGCAATAAAGTGATAATATCTTAATATTGAATTGAAATGGATTCATCGTTTGTATCCTTATTTTAAAGAACTTTATCAACACGCGATGTGATTTCATTATACTAATAACCTGATTTTAAATCAACAAGTGTGTTTTCTGTAAAGATTTAAGTTTGCATCGTTTATAACAAGGCTTTACAAACCTCTTGAGAAAGCACCTTTGAAATATTCAGTGTATTATAAACCCCAATTCTATAGGCGTTAACGCTTTACCGAAGCTTTTCGAATTACTCATGAAACATTAGTATGACAATAAGATTGATAGCAGTGATATGCTTCTGCAGATTTGTGCAAGGTTACATATATTATGATTCTACCTTGGGAATATGAATCTTCTATCAATAAATCTCTTTACGAGTTGAAAATATTCGCAATACTTTATATGAGACCCTCAAAAGACATTTGTTTTTGTAAATGTCATGCCGTGGTTTATTAAATGCTAAATATTTTTGTTTTATTAAACCCCATTCTATAGACGATTTGCTTTTCCAAAGTTTTTCAAATTAATCATGAAACATTAGTATGACGATACGATAACAGTGATATTCTTCTGCAGATTTGTGCAATATTATTCTTCTACCTTGGGAATATGATACATCTATCAATAAATATGTTTACGAGTTGAACATGATCTACAGTAATTTCCATGAGACCATCAAAATACATTTGTTAAATATTATGTAAAGGTCATATGGTTAAAAGTTTTAGTAAATGTTAAAATGCATATTTTTACTGCCTTTCCAAAATGAACTTTTTAATTCAAATTATTGTATTACTAAACATAATACTTTTTGTGTGATTGTGCAGGTGCTAGGGCAGCGTAAGATATTTAAGTCATTACATTGTCTCTCTTATATAGACCAAATCAAATCCAGTCTGCAATATTTAAGCATTCGATTTGCTTTTATTGCTCTCCAGGGATCCCACTTTCCAAATAGTTTTCTAAATTTATTTGATATAAATTTATTTTTTTTCTTTGTCTGGGTTTAATTTGCTGTTGGTTGCATCGTTTGCTTGCATTATGCTTATTGATTATATAGAACGAAGTCGTTTTCAATGCTGCAACATTAGTTAACTTATGGTTATACATGTTCTTAAACGGGTATGATATTTGATAGGATTATATTTCTAATTTATTATAAATTATACCGTGTTACTATATTTTTCGGTTTCTCCTTTCCTGTTTTATTTTAAGAGCTGACAAAATAATGCAAATCATAAGTAACTTTAAGCAATTAACAAACTCAAAGTGACAAAAATAATAATAAATATGTTTTCACCATTTGGAACAAGCTATCCTTATTTTATCAAAACTATCCGAATCTTTACTGTCATTCGCGAAGATCTGGACTAGACATAAGAAGAGTTCAAACTCATGTAGTGTAAATAACTTATATTTATATCTTAATAAAAATTGATAAATGTCACCCCTTGTCTTCATGAACTTAATTATGTAGATAAACGTCGATAGTGGCCTAATCTACATACCATTGCATTACTCTTCCCAAAAGATGCTGCCTGCAAAGCTCAGTTCAAAGTTTTCCAAATAAACTCACATTAATATTTGTAGTTTGAATGGTCCAGTAATATCCGACAAAATGCATTCATTTTTTATAGACGCAGTGTGTTTTAAATTATGTTGTAAAAGGAAACAACTACTGTAAACTTTAAACCATCCAAAGAAGATGCTGTTAATTGTCTAGCATGGACACAGCTAATAATTGTAATATTTCTGAAGTGCTCATTGTTTAAAAAATAAAAGTGCGCAAATGCCTGAAGACGATGATTTTTTTAGCCTGCATATCACAGATTAGACGTCCAATGACAAAGTTAAAAACCAGGCAACATATCCTAAGGGTGATTCAACATTATTTAAGTTGCAATATTTTAACCAACCAACAAGAAAATAAGAAAATAGTTGGAACTAAAAGTAGCACAAACACAACAATAATGTCGTGCTGAACGATCTTTAAGAATCGGAAATATTACATCTCTGAGTGAATGTACGGGGCTACGTTTTACAACCTCCACACGCCACAAACAACGCTGATGTGGCGATAAAATAGAGGAAATAAGAATCCCAAAAGAAAATCTAGCATGGCAAAAGTGTGACTCTCACCAAGCTACACCGTGCATTTATTTGTTTACCTTTTATTTTTTGATAAAATGTTTTGTCGGCAAAAATCATTTACGATCCTCGCACCAAACTGCCCTCCGTCATTCACCAAACTTAAAACCGGTATTTTCATTAAGAAAAGCTGGTAAAAATCATTGTTACTGTTTCCGATTATTAAAATCGATAGAGATTATTTTCTTAAGCAGACACATTTTAATAATTCCCATACTTAATGATTATTATCAAAGTTTTCTGACATTTGATATGGTTAATTCTACAAATCGAGAAATAGTACCTCTTTCAGAGATATTGTCCAATGTTTACTGTCATTAATTGTGTATAACTGCACAATGGGGAATAATCTAGCTATTTTTATGCTGCTATTAACATCAATTCTTTTGCCGGAGTGTTCAGCCTTCACGTGATATTATGCTAAGAAAATGTCAAAAATGGAACTTGGTGTCAGTTAAACGTCTGAATTATTATCAAGTATAATAATACAATTTCCAGGACATTTTCTTAAAAGTTATAAATATGTCTGGTTAACAAAATATATTTGTTAAGTTACATATCTATCGATATACGCTTTGGATGAAATTTACTTCTTGTAAGCCAATGTCAAATATCATCATTTCTATGACTTTATTTTAATGAAAAGAAATAAAACAGTTATCTTATTTGAATAAATACCATTGTGAATTGTTAACAGGAAAGAAAATACGTTTATATTGAGTATATAATACACACGTTCGACGGATTTATTTAAAATCTGCAAAACAGTATATACATTTATCGAAATTCCGAATGTCATAATTATGTCACTTATTTCGCTCAAGTTGTGCAATATTCGCTAAAAATCTATGCTACAGATATTGTTTCTACAGTTGCACAGTACCTAGTTAAGGGGTAATAATTTCCGTTTCTCTCTTCTTATTTCATTTACAAGATATGACAAAGTAATGCAAGTAAAATGAAACTGTAAGTCATCAACAAAACCCAATGTGACAAAAATAAAAATAAAACATTCAACATTTGGAACAAATCATTCTCATTAAATTAAAACTATCCGAGTCTGTTCTGTCATTCGCGAACACATGAAATAGAAATTGAAAACTTTCAAATGCATGTTTTTAGCCTGTCGGAAAGAGTAACTATTTAAGTTTCTTTTAGTCCGTACGATGACAAAGACATCATTTGTTTCAAATCCTCACTTCTGTTCATACACGCCAAGTATGACGACTGGCCTTTAAAGCCAACTCAACATATTTCCCGATGAAATATATTAATTTTTAATTTGGGAGTATTTCAACAAACCGCCCAGGATAGAGAAAACATACTGGCAACCAAATAATAATATACCATCGATGTATATGTACACAGAGCCAACGTAAAACAAATGTACTTTCACAATTTTATATGCGTTTACTAATCTCAAATTCGTAATAAAATTAATGACTAAAGAGAAACAACGGGATAGTTTTAAAATAACATACTTGTTTAATAAAACTTTATATAATATAGTAACAGATAAACGATACTGCTATATGAATATATTGGATGAAAATGATACAATTGTTACAGTACACATAGTGCAATAGCAATAACGTTTCTGACATTTATTACATATAGTTAAGTGCTGACACGTCCATGAATTCAAAAGCAGTAAATGCAAATGTTGACATTAACGTAAACGTATTACCCTTACAAAATTGTTATTTTTATCATCTAACGATTTTTAAGAGTTGTTTACAAATAAATCACCCTCATTAACAATGACATAAAGATGAGAGTGTACCGCATTACATCTTTGTTGATTTTTGTATGTGTATGTTAAGATAATTGTTTTAAATTTAGGGCAAAAGCATTTAAATGATTAATTTAAAACATGAATTTCGTCCTTTCAATTAAAAACATTAAAGAATCATAAGGTAAGCACGAATGGCTTATATTGTGCTCTGTCATAACTTAAACAGTTACTTAAAAAGAATTTTTTGTGAAAAGAGTAAACATTATAGATCACGTATTTAACAGTTATGTTGTAAAAATAGCAAAACTTGTCGTAAACAGTTTTATTTAAAATATTTATTTGTACATGTAAAAGAAACATTAATTTTAATATTTGTGTTCTTTTATTTCAAATCTGAATATAATTTGGTCTACAATGGATAGACAGATGCGAAGGATCTTGATATTTTATCTGCAACTAAATTCCATATGTACCTGATGTGTATTCATTATGTATTATGTATAGGATATCGACCGAGTACGAGGTTTTTCTGTTTAGGAAAGACCTGGTCACGAATTTCATGTGACACCGAGAGCGCGTAGCGCTCGAGGTGTTTCATGAAATTCGTGACCAGGTCTTTCCTAAACAGAAAGATCGATGTACGAGGCCGATATCCAACTTACACACCGTTAAAACTATTTTAGCTTGAGCAATGGCTGATCCGGAGCATTTGATGAAATGCACAAATATAATTTTTAACACAACGCATATACAGGTAAGCTTTTATCAACCTTCCGCTTTAATACAATATATATTTTGCATTTAAATTTGCTTTCCCCTTTAAAATAAAAACTCATAAAAGCTAAATGTGTAATTTGTCAATAATAAAGTGAATAGGTCTGTAATGGAAGGTATGTTAAAGAAAGAATAATTATGTTGATAATATTTCGTATCAGACAATGCAGATTCTTGGACATGTGCCCCCGGACAGTTGCCCCCGGACGTTTGCCCCCTTTTTTTGCCGTTGTGACATATCACTTGTCATCTCGTGTATAGATTTTTTTGTATGCCAGTGGACACATTTTAGTTTTATTTATTTAAATGCTATTTTGGCTTTCACAAATTTGCGCGAGTGTTTTGTTTATTTAAGCACAATGAAATTTCGACAACAGGCAGCAAACAATTCAACAATAAAATATTTTTTAAAACGGGAAAACGGAAAGGGGGGCAAATGTCCGCCCTTCAAAAAATATGAGGGGGCAAATGACGCCACTGCAAAAAGGGGGCAAACTTCCGAGGGGGCAACTGTCCGGATACACAGCAGACCACGAAAGACTTACATATGTATATTATTGGCAAGTGTGAGATACCTGAACCGAAACTATATTTTATATAGCAGATTATAAAGTGTTCTAGAATAAAATATGCTCGTTCATCATAATATATTTGAAACTAAATCACTTATAACTTTATTTACATTTTAAAGTTGTGATTTCTGCTATATAGTTTCATAGATATGACTGAGCACTACTGATATGAACTTGAAGCATCCATTTTGTTATATTATAAACTTAAGGACAGAATTACTATTACTTTAAAAATGACGCGATTAAATAAATGTTACATGTGTCCTAACTTTGATATGCTATCCAATTAAGATTTAAAGCAGCACGCCTTGAGATTCATGTTAATTATTATGAAAATTTTGGAAATGTATTTAAAAGTAAAATATTGTGAGATGAACAAATAAAGCAATTTACATATTGCAATCGGCACTTACAATCCAAGAAAATTACCAAAAAGTAGTCAACATATGCTAAAATAGCCCTTACTGCGTTAGTAACGCAGTAGAAATATCGTAATAAAATACTGCAAAATCAGTCTTAAACCACACATAACATGAAAAATAGAGTGTAGGACAAAAGCTCTCCCGGACAAAAGCCCTCCCGTCAAAAAGTGACAAGGCGGACAAAAGCCCTCCCGTGAAAATGACAAGGCGGACAAAAGCCCTCCCGTGAAAATGACAGGGCGGACAAAAGCCCTCCCGTAAAAATGACTGGGCGGACAAAAGCCCTCCCGTGAAAATAATAGGGCGGACATAAGCCCTCCCGCACCAAATACATATTTGTACGTTGAATAGTTTATATTTTCTTTTCAATGCACTCAACATATTAAAATTGAAAGCATGATTTTTTTTACCATTGGCATAACCGTGTTTGTATGAGCTTTAGCGCATTCCTGAGAGGCATTTGAATAATAAGTGCTAAAATCTGTAAAAGCATATTTATTCACGTTGATATGATGGATTACTCCTATGTGAAGTTAATATTAATAGAGTAATAAATAATGAAAAGATGTTAAAATTATCTAACATAAGAGTTAAAGACATTTATAATGTGCCCTGTACTGAGTCAATTACTTTTAAAGTGACTGTTTTTTACGACATACATGTACAAAGTTAACTTCTTAAACATTTCAGGAATGTATATTCAGAATAAAAGGTGGTTCTAGCTCATACGCATACTTAGGCAAATTTAAAACAAAAAGAAATATATGTAACAATTTTAATATATTGTGTGCATTGAAAACACAGGTATTCAACATACATATTTATTTTTGTTACGGGAGGGCTTTTGTCCGCCTTGTTAATTTCATGGGAGGGCTTTTGTCCGCCCTGTCATTTTCATGGGAGGGCTTTTGTCCGCCCTGTTATTTTCATGGAAGGGCTTTTGTCCGCCCTATCATTTTCACGAGAGGGGGTTTGTCCGCCTTGTCATTTTTGACGGGAGGGCTTTTGTCCGGGAGGGCTTTTGTCCGTTTCCCTGAAAAATATACCTTGGATCTTGAATGTATTTACTTTTTTAAGTTTTAGTATATTTTTCTCAATATTGATTTTCTTAAAATATTTTGGCTCATCTGGAGGCGGGCAGCTTTAATATAGGGATGCTGGAATAATTGCTAAGTTAAAACAGTTTTTTATTACATTTCATGTTTTCTTTGTCTGCGCATAGGCAGGTCTATTTTTCCACGTGTGTTTCATGACCGGGTCTTTCTGACTAGCAAGACCTGTGCACGTGCAAAAGATAGACCTCATAACGGACTTTCTTTTGTTTAAACAGGTCTATCCGAAAAATATAGACCTGTCACTAACAATAGAGGAGGTGTGTAAAATTTCGATCTATAATCATAACATACTTTGATATCAGAGGGCGTTGTGAGTCGAGGATATTCAAATATGTTTTGAAAACAAACTATTTATTGTAAAAAGTACTTTTCATTACATATTACTTCTTAAGAACTTTTATTTGTTATTATATAATCTATATAACGGTAAACTAAACTAATTCTATGAGAGATTATAATTGGAAAGCCCTCACTTCTGGAAAGGAACTTTTGGTATTTTACAGAAGGTGCACATTTAATTATAACATTTTCAACTTTCTGTTCAAATAATTTTGCACATTGACATACGTTATGTGAAACATGTAACCGACAATTTTATTTTATAAATTCCAAACACCAGTGGACTTAGACCTCAAATGTTAATTTGTCTGAAGTGTTTTCAGAAATTAATATTTTTCTGTCACTGATGACAAACAGATTTTTTCCTCGCCCGCAAGTATGATTTGATCTTTTACGAGTATTTTTATCATTTGAAGCACGTGTTTCAATGTTTAGTAATGTAAAAAATAATCAACACACTTGCCACTGAATCGTTGATATATTGTGTCCCTTGCGAGTCATTTTAAATCTCAAAACAACAAATACAAATGTCAATTTTAAGTTTTAATAGTACTTTTCACTTAAATATTCTGTGCAAAAGCCTTTTCTTGCACAGCAAGTATAGATGCAATTAAAATGTAATTTAAAAACACTTAATATTTTCCAGGAGGAATGAAAAAAATAAATCACAATTATGGTAGTTTTGATGTTAAAATTGCCACCATTGTTCCTCGCTGAAGTATAGTTTTGTTGTTCTTTTACACTTCCTTCCTTAAATATTGCTAATTTATATGAATTTTATTATAGCATCTATTGACTAAAAAGATTTGAATGATAATGTAAAAATCATTTTATGACAACAACCACATTCGTGGTAATGTAAACATAAAATTTTATATTATATACATACTAAATTCATTTTTCTTTGAGCAAGAAAGATAAGATCTTTTCTTTTATTTGAGTAGCATTCGTTTCTTTTCACATCCTTATTCGTTTGGTTTCCTTCGATAAAAAGGTTGTGTTTGAAGAATGATCATTTTTTATCATTTTGGTTATCCTAACTATGTAAATATTTATAAAATCAAATGAAACGTGAGCTTTAAATTTAAAAAGGGAAACATTTGTTGCAGGCACTAATATAATTCTAAAATACTCTGTCCGTGTCTGTTTTTAAATAAATTTGGAAGGACTGACATCGTTATTGATAGTGTCATTGCATATCATGGCTATGTTCAGATTTAGAATACATTTTGGAACAGTGAAGAAAAACTACAAATTCAATGAACTAATGTAGTTGGAAGAAAGCATATTTCATAATGATATAAAATGTAATATCAATAATTAATTTCTCTGATGACCACTATAAACTAACACGCTACACGCATTTCCAAAATTGAAAATAAATATGTTTCTTATACAGTTATTATGTCAATTACAATCTAGTTTTACACTAGAATTGTGTTAAGACTTGACATTTTGTTGAAGTCCTTAAGCGTTACATATCATGACAGGGTACATCGACGGTAGCTTACACTTTCCTGTATCGTCCATGAACAGATTCAATTTAAACAGGCCTGTAACATTTTCAATTGTGCCGTTTTTGACGTTCCTTGGGGATTCTTAATTTCTCTCTATTCTGTTAAGTCAACATGTTTTCTCGTGCGCGGTGTACTTTTTTCATTTTTTGTTCATCGTACGTGACAGTTTCTTTCTGATGTTGTAGAAGTTCTTATATGTGTTGCTGTTGTCATTTAGAAATTGAAATGCCATTTTGTTTAGCTGAAGTAAAAGCTAGACCATTCCATCATCTTAACATCATAACAAAGAAATGATCATATATTTGAATAAAATATCGAAATTGACAAACTAAAATCCCAGAGGATTTCTTTTCAATTTGTAAACTTACATTAATATTGATGTGTTTTGAAATAGACACATAATTAAATTTCAAATATTTATTATATTGTTCTTTGTTGACCAATGTGTCGTTTAATTATTGCTGGCGATCATAATGCTACTTTTATGAGATTATATGCCAAGTAAAAGAAATAAAAACAAATAAACAAACCAACAAACAAACTCTTCGATAGATAACAATCATAACAATTGTTTTATGCTAAAACAGTATACTAAATAGATTATTACTTTCATTATATAGTGGTTATCATAACAAGAACAATGGTTACAAGAAATGATACTTAATTTAAGCATATGAATATAAGGTCTTTCCAGAAACTGTTGCTGTTGCTGTAACTGTAACTGTAACAGTAGGGTGAACGTTTTGGTTGTCAAAAACAGCGTTTTTCGTACGTCCGTTTTCGTGTAACGTGCGTGCGTATATCGTGCAACGTGCGTTTGGTGAAACGATTTCTCAAGCGTGCATCGTTTACAAGCGTTTAGCGTTTATCGTTTTCCGTAAATCGTTTTTCGTTTATCGTGCGTTTGAGAGCGTGCGTTTGCTATCGTTTAGCGTGCGTAGGCGTCCGTTTAAAATATCTTTTGGTCCGAACAGAACGTTTAAATAGCGTGCGTCTGCGTCTGTTATTAGTTTAGAACATAATAATAGTCTAAGCGAAATGGTGGTAAACTTTATATGATACTATTTGACAGTTCTTTTTCAAATAAAATCGTTTCTATATTAATAAAATAAATTTAGTGTTGTTAAGTCTAATATTCCATCTAGTTCGTGACCCTCTGTTCAAGTATCATCGACGCGCGTTATTCACACCGGAGGAATTTAATAATATTTTACAGACGCCAAGGTTTTAATTACTCTTCAATTGCAAAGTTGTTGTTATTTAAACATTCTGTGAAAAGTAGCAGACAGGGTATAAGAACATTTTTGCAGAACTATAACCAAACGGGGAACGTAAATGTACTTAAAAAGTATGTACAGTATAATGGTTTTCGTTTGTTTTGAAAAGTTATAGGCAACTTCATATGATTGTATAGTACAGTACAGTCTACTCTACTTGTTGTTTACTAAATTTAGCTTTAGATTTAGAACATTATATAAATAACACATGGGTTTGTGGGTAATAGTCAAAATATCATCCCGCGGAAAATACTGTTACCCGAGGCGTAGCCGAGGGTAATAGTATTTTTACGAGGGATGATATTTTTTCTGTTACAAACAAACCCATGTGTTATTTCTTTTATTACCCCGAACAAATACTGTGATGATCTGAATTTGTAAATCTAGCTGTAACAAAAATAAACCAAGAGTAGCAATAACTCAACTGTCCTTACCTTGCAAGTTTTAAATGTACTGCAGGCCTACTTGAGAAGCTGTTTTTCTTTTATTCTTTAAGCAAGTGATGATATCTACCAGTCAGAAACATACAATAAGCTGTGTTTTATTTAGAAAACAAAACACTTACTAATTTTTAAGGTTATGATCTGTGAAATCTGATCCTTCACTATCTAGAATATTCGTTGCATGGTTTTTGACAAAGTGCATTTACAAAATAACGATGACCTACAGATGTCTGTCCACCAACTCTATCTGTAACGTTCCACTGGTTAAATTTGTTAAATAATCCTTTGTTGCATGCTTTACTCGGATGTTTACTTTTTGACTATTCAACAAAAAGATATTTTATACGCGAAAAGAACTCTAGGGTGCAAAGAACTAAATTTTATGAAAGTCATAATTACTTTGGTGATGCCCTAGGCCCTATCGTCGAAAAACAAAATGAATCGAGAGAAAAATGGCGTCCGTTTTATTTCATGTTATTTAGAAAAAAGACCGCGTGACCAGATTTTATACTGTTAAAAATAATATTACCTATGTAACAGTACAAATTCTTAGTCACTTGGTACACTTGCATTAACAGTAAGAATAACTTCCAGAGGCCTATTGGAAATTAACATTACGATAAAAGTGAGGGGTGATAATATAAAAGGTTATGTCAATTAGCGCATTATACACAGATAAAAGACTCCATAATATCCCCTCGACATTGTTTTCAGAGACACCTTTCTTACTTGTGAAGGGTATTTAACGGCTCGTTTTACTGTGTAGTAGGGCAGGTTGTTTCCCTTTGTAAATAAATGTTCTGATTTTTTGACACTTATTGAATTAGGTTATAAATTGTTATTTCCCTTTTCTTTTTGGTACATGCAATTATAATTTGTTACATTTTATAAAGTGGTTTGTACACAACATGTAGAGTTAGTTATTAGCTATTAAAATTATCAAGATAAAGAAGGTCTCAGGTATAAAACTTTAATAATTTTGTTTTTGGTAGTTATTCTTAATTTATATTTATGAAGCTAAATGTTTAAAATACTATGTTGATATATTGGTTGATTAGAAATAATAATTACTTTGGTATATTAGGTCAGATTTTATTGGCATCATTGGTACCAAAGGTTACAAAGCCAGGCTACCGCCCCTTCCCCTATCTTAATTTATTAGGTATTATAAAAGTAAATTATTTAGTATTTCTTTACTAAAGTAAAAGTACAGTATATCTATTTCTAAAAGTTCTTTATATTAAATTTGGTAGTTGTTATACAATTTAATGTATATACTTTGATAAATTAATGTTTATATGTTTAAATAAAGAACATTGTCGCATAAATATTTAATTTTGTATTAAAAAATCAGAACTGGAAACTTGGTGTTTTTGTCATTTCTTGCAGCAAATATTCGGGGTAAAGGGACGAAGTGAGTCCAAGCTTTAGGCTCTATAAATCAGTAGCAAGTAAAAGGGAGAGGAATTTGCGAAGCCAGGTTGTGATAATTTTGCAACCTGTCGCCTCGGAAGTAGCCCTCTCCTGCTACAACTGTTATTGTAAATGTGTGAAATTCAAAAATTTAAGGCCCAATTTAACCTTTTACATAAAGATCAAGTGTTATATCAACAAAAAATAATAGAAAGATAAAATAATAGAAAATATAAATGTTTAATGTTTAACAATCAAGACTATTTTAATTTACTAACTTTATTGTTATATATGAGTATTATAGGCAAAATATTGCTGTTGAACGTTTTGAAACGTTTGGACGAAACGTTTTATTTTGCGTGCGTTTCAAAGCGTTTCGAGAAAGCGTATATCGTTTAGCGTATATCGTTTTTCGTTTTGCGTGCGTTTGCGTATTTCGTTTGGTATAGCGTGCGTTCAACGTGCGTTCGTTTAGCGTGCAACGTGCGTGCGTTTTTTCCCGAGCGTGCGTTTTGCGTGTAAACTGAAACGTTCACCCTACTGTATAATTATTTGTGCTGTTGTTTAAGATCAACAATATCGCATATCATAGTAATGAAGTTTTTATTTTATATTTTTTAACACCGCGTTTTTATCATTTACCACACTTAAAGCCTTAAACAATATGACAAATTTTGGTTTGTGAAACATCAAATATTCTTTAACCATATATTTAAGCATTTGTATTGTTCTTTTGAAAGTTGATTGAGTTTGAGTCAGAGTTTTCGCTAATACCCGTGTCGGGACGGAACCCCATTTATGATAATTTCATCTATATCGCATTTTTGCCTATAATTCATATATATTCACATATTCTTTAGGCAGCTGTATTTTTAGTTTTGGTGTTTTAATTCATAAAATATGTTTTGATCAGATAAATGGAATCTCGGTCTTGTGATACAAGAACTTATCATGAAATGAAGATATTTAGTATTTTTACAAAGCATTATTACTTGATTAAATACATATTGAATACATAATATTTGATATAAACTGTATTTTAGACAAACATAGCGTTTTCTTACATATCATTTTTAAATCAATTTAGTGGCATTGACAAATTTATAAAGGAGAGAATGTGTATTGATGTAATGGTAGTAAACTGTATAAAAGTTCTTTGTCGTTATTATTGTTGCTAAAAACGAAGTATTAATAATTATTCATCCAACATCATTTTCTAGACTGATGTATCAGGAATGAGTTATATAATTGTCACAAGGAATTAAATACGTCTAGGAAATAAAGATATAACTGTCTCTATGAATCAATCAAAATGTAAAGTCTCTCATTCATTTAAATTATTGATGACAAAAACTCAACATGTTGATACATGATACATAAGAATATTCATAAAGCTTACAATATGGCTCCTTGATCGAATCAAGTAAATATTTTATGAGGAAAATATTTTAATAACTGTTATTGACATTATTTTGAAAGAATGTGCATGCTCGGTTAAGTTTGCTTATTACTGTATGAATTGAAATGGCAAATACAAGGCAATGTTCATCGGGAAATATAATAATATTAGTTTATGCTATTTAAACAGAAAGCAATCAAGAATTAATATTTTAAATTCACATGTATAATTGATAAACCGCGTGTCTCGAAATAACCTATAAATATGCTGTGGAATGTACCCGTAATATCCATTTCATAAAAAGATATAAGGCAGTCTTCTTTATATTCTCATCCTAACATTTTATTATTATAAAGTGTATATCGTATGTTAATAATAATGGTTTAAGTCTATCCTTTGAAATATGTAGTTCATTCAACTCAACTTGTCAGCGAAAAAAAAAGCATACGGTCAATTTAATACACAATATGTTTTGTCAGGGAAATGCTGCCAACGTCATTTAAATATCTCTTACTACCTTGCAAAATACACAGTAAGAAGTAAATGTGATTAGTCTACAGTTACGTTTATTTCAAATAAAAAGGCATGTGTCGTTTAATTGTTAAATTGTGTTTTATAATTTAATAGTTTCAATACTCGCCTACGAAGAACAAAACTAGACTATTTCATGGCCCATTTGGTATTTTTGTAATGGTCAAATAAACCATCAAAGATTAAGTTAAACATGAACAGATCGCATTATCTGTCTACGCAGGAAATGACGGAAACTGTTTTTAAATACTTAAACTGTGTTTGATGTTTACCAATAGATCCTTTGATCTCATATCTAAGTCTAAGAATTATGCATTAAATACTTAAGCTATTACTTGACGAAGAATAAATCATAGAACACTTTATGTTTTGAATGTCGCAATTTTTATGTTTTATCATGTATTTATGTATGTTAACTTCAGACAGATATTTTACTTTCATTACGATATTGTAAGATTGTACGTTATTTTTTCAAATTTTGGGACTTCAGCAGATCTTTCAAACTTGATTAATGTATAAATATAATTAAAGTTAAATGTAAACTGTAAACGATGTAACTATATGGAACCTTTGAAACATTAACATTTTGAATCGTCTTTTCAAGAAATGGCATATTTTATTTTTATTTTTTTAACAATTTTTGTTTTTGTTTTTTTGTTTGTTTTGTTTTGTTGTTGTTTTTGAAGTTGTTTTTATTTTCATTTTCTGTTTTTGTTTGCTTGTTTTATTTATTTATTGCTTATCAATTCATTTATTTACTTAGTACGTATTTTTTTATTTATTTTAACTTTATAATCTTTATGCGTGTAAAGGTTTGACTGTTATTTCTGCAATACAAACATACTGTGATGCAGTTTATGTGAGGTCAATTGAAGTGTCACCTATAAAGGCTTGATGATAAATCAATTTCCTGCAAAATAATTCGTCTTTCAGGTAATAAACTGTTTTAATTGAACTATTGATATAGATTAACGATTCGTTTGTTTACAAACAAATTGCGTGACTGTCAAGATAAAATTCTTTACTGCTTTGCTTTTCAAAGTAAGTGATCTTATATTAAATGTACATTATGATAACTTAATTGTTGACCTCACCTTATAATATAATTCATGGAAAAATAAAATCTTGCTTATTAGACTTTAATTATCAAATAACATAGTTTACTATATCCTCAACAAAGAGTCACTTTAAAGTCAATCCAATCATAGTTATCGTTTGATTCCAAGTGTTTTTATGATTGAACATTGTCCAAAGGCTTTGCTTGATAAGATCGATGAATTTAATTGCTACAAAATCTCTGAAATAAGAAGACAGATATCCATTGAGAGTATTTCAAAAACCACAAATGGACAAAGGCACAAACGCCATTAGTTAATTGCCTTTTCCAGTACTCTGTTTGAAAGAATGCTCATGTTCTTTTGTCATAAAAGAATGATGCAATTACAAGTATGTTCAGGTGCACAAAATACTACGATTCACATGAGTCACTTAAAGACACCAAACAGAACGTTAAAACGTACACATGACATGAACAAATTGCATAGTCTGATGTTCCTAGGGCAAATAAAACTTTGTGATTTTATAAAAAAAAAAACGAGTGAGACAGTCATTCTTTTTACCGTTTCTGTATGTGACTTGATTTTACTAGCCTAAGGCAAATGCACTTTAAAGGAGCAATGTGTTTAAGTAACAAAAAAACGAGTGAGACCGATTTGACTGATTCTTGGCCCGATTCTGTATATAACAAGCTTCATTTGATATCAGAACAAAATAAATATATTATTTATGTAATTAATTTTAAGGAAACTCATGTGAAATACAGTAATATTTTGTCATGAAAAACTAACAAAGCTTGCTTCTTTCAATTTGCACAGTTATGACAAGTAATACAGTTGAACTTATTCTGAACAGAACAGTTTAATGTAGTTTAATTCGATCCGTGAGAGACTTTTCGTTTTTTTATAATTTTCTACAGACAGTATACTGACAAATTGATCGTCGTGTTATATTTCTTTCCCAGAATTTTATTTTCATAAACCGTTTTATTTCTATGTGCAACGATTTGTTTGCCCATAATAAATTTGCCTGAAAGTCCGAAGAATAAAGATTCAACTATGTCACTTATACGAAGGTAAAGAGCTAGAAAACGAAATAAATGATATACTTGTAAAAACAGGTACAACTACAATAAACCTTTAAATAATTGTGCAAACTTCCCTTTGTGTAGATTGATATTTAACCAAACGTATTTTTTTGAGTGAATAATCCTATTTTGTTCTGAATTAATTGTTTTTAATTGTATTTATATTCTAATAGTTCCTAGCTCACTTATTAAGGAAAAGGGAGACAATTTAATAGACGGTTTCGTATTTGGAATGTGTCTGAATAACATCAGTGACGATTGGTGAAACACAAACGATACTCTTTATCTGTCTACATAGGAAATTACAGACACTGTCTTTAGAAACGTAAACTGTATTTGATTATCCATTCAAACCTTAATCACAAAATTCAGTAATGCAATCGTTTATCAAAATTCTTCACCGGGTACTGTACAAAGTATATATCACTCAAAATATGAATTGTTAAAAACATACTGATTATACTGTTTGAAAGTAAATAGAATAAAAACAGATCATGTTTGTGATATTAATTGCATCTTTTCAGTATACAAAAGTGGGGGTGTTTATGTACACTTGAGATAAACATGGCTATAAATCAGATAAAGATAGTTTAAAGACGTATCACATATCACTACTTAACTATAAATTAAAATCAGGGAGTAAATAAGACGGCCGCATGATAATTCTCAGTCATTTCATTGAAATTGAAAGTTGAAAGCAATTAAGGAGTCTGTGCAAATTGTCAACGATGTATATGCAATCCTTTGAAGCTTTAAATCATTTTTTTAATACATTGACAATATTGGGTTGGGAACTCTCTTTGGCCTAAATCATTCATGTCTCTTAGTAGAGTTTTCATGAGTTATAGTATTTGTAAACGTTAAGCTATTTTCAATTTCTTTTAATCATTCTTCTTTAAAGTAACTGATTAAACAACGACAACCTATTATAGCAAACGTATGATTTTGAGACAATTTATTTGTAAAGTGATACAGGCTATACTTGATAAGATCATTAAAATTATTTTTTACTGAATCTCTTTGAAATAAGAAGGCATATATCCCTAAAGATTTTCAAAAGCACAAATCTTATGAGAAAAATACGCAATTTGTTAATTGTTTGTATATCAAAAGGTTATCCAGGTGCATCAATATATGTTTCAATTAGCATGAACCTGAATGTCAATATTATGTCACGGTGGATTGCATGGAATATCATAGGTCAATATCAGTCTTAGAATCTCGTCAAACTAGAAACAAAATGTAAATGCTGAATGTGTAAAGCGTTGAAACTTTTGCGAATCAAAGGAAAAGGAACGTATTGTATTATTACACTATATATACATGTAAATTGATATCGGTTTAAAGGTACCATATGTCTCGTCTGACAGTTTAAGTTTGAACAAAAATAGGAAAAGAATATTAAAAAATTTTCCTTTCCAATCTGTTAGATGAAAGTGAACATACATTATAGGTAATTTCTTAAGGTTTATTATTAATATTAGTAAGTTTAAACGTTGGGTTCTATTATTTGAGAAACACATTTTTCAACATCTATTTTGCAATTGAATGAATATTTTAATGAGGAAATTATGTATAAATGACGAGATTTACACCTAATGAATTAGGATGTAATTTTATGACAACAATTGCGTGATTGCATTTGTTTTGCTGTTCTTCGAGATAAATTTGAGTGCAAATTGACAATAAATATCTGATTCTGTAATACAGCATTTAATCATCTTCTAATTGCTTTGTGCAAGGAGAGTACATTTTACATCTATTGCTATTATTATGGTTCTTTAAAATAAGTATTCGTGTGTGTTCGTGTGTCGGCAGGTCACTAACATACTGTACTGTTGCGACACCTTTTCTTTGTAATGTGTTTCTACACGGCAATTATAAATTATTGTAATAATGTGATTTTATTTGGATGTTTAAGTCTGTTTTGTCACTTTTAAGAACGGTACATACACAATGAGAAGCGGGACAAATTTAAATTGTGCTTGAAAACCAATAATAATAAAGTGTAACACAATTCTGATAACAGAAGTGTTTGGATTATTTTTGTTACAAGTGCAATCATTCTTAAATACTGCATCCTACTTAAAATTAAATAAGGTCAAAGCACATTTAACAAAAGCCTTGATAAATTAAGAGCTTGTTATAAACGTTTTTCTTGTTCATAAATACAGTTTTAAATGTCCCTTAATAATTCCTTAATGGATTGTCACAAATGGATTAAAGTTCACACACATTAATTAAAGCCATGTGTTTATTATCATTGTTTAATTGATATTTTATTTTAGAATAATATACAAATTGTGATAAAAATTATATTATATTTCATCGAAATAAAGCTTAACTGTAAAATGTGTAAATCAGCTGATATAAAATAATTGCAATGTCACGAAATCTCATAGTATCCAATTTTGACCAATTAGTCGGTTTAAATTGATTCCTTTAAAGTGACATTATGCTCATATTTTCATCGTTAAGTTGAACTTAATTGACAACATATTTCGAAAGATTGGCTGTTATAATGGACAAACAGTTGATATTGGAAAGCGTTTTGGATAGAATATATATCCTGCCTAAAAAAGTAACAAAAGGCCCCACTCTTTTTATTAATTGACCGTTTCAGGTAAATTCTGATAGAGAAAATTCTTTTGGCCACGTGTGTAATTTTTCGTTCATGCGAAGTAAATCATAAAATTGAAAGGAATTCTGACAAAATGTAAACTTGTTCTGACTTTTACCGTTCACTCAACATATACCCTTGTATGGGCATAAATTGCCATAATGTCACTTTAAGATAGAAAACAAAACAGTCAAACCATTTGACTGCTGAAGTCGTAAGTATAAAAGGGTGTCTGTCGTGTATGGGGTAAAAGTATTGCAAAAATGATGCAAACTGAAACATATAAAACTACCAGACTTTATTATATAAACATGAAACCGTATTGGTTTTTATTTTTAATGTAGAATTTAAGACCAAGGCTGTCATATACCAAGACCATGTGTTAGTTATGCCTTACAAATCAAAATCGATCAGTTTTTTTTTATAATATTTTATTTAGTTTTTTATGTTTATTTATGTTGAAAATGTAAGTTATCGACTTGCGAATCCAGAAATGGAGCTGTCATCATCTACAACAATTAAGCATACATTGCACTTTTATCTAAAAGATTCAATTGTAACATTAACATTTTCTCCACGGATTCTCCCAGGAGACCAGCTATGACCATTTCTATTTTTATGCAATTGTATTTCACGTCTGTCTGATGTCTATATACTTACATCTTTAATGCAATCATGAGATAAATGAAATAACGTTGACAAGTATGATCGATAGTTTTATAGACGAAGCGAATCTATAGATGTACCTTAAACATTTGGGCTTTAATTGCCTTAGTAATGATCAACATGTATATGTATCAATATTTTAAAAAGTAAATTCATTTTCATAGCAAATAATACAATTGAAATCCGTTAGAATATATATCCAGGCTATTTCAACAACAGCATAGCATTTATTTATTTAAATTATTTTTCCGTACCATTTGTAACAACTAAGAACACGAAAAGCCGTTAAGTGTACTCTAACTAGTAATTTGATGACAACATGTAGAGTTTCCCACACTTTGTTTTAATATTATTCTCATGTAGCATGTCAATGGATGCATCTTCGATCAGCTTGTGCGTGAAGTATTGCCCGGAAGGTTACCTTAGGTAATCCTCCACCAGTAAAGCTGGAAAGTTTCCAAATGGCCATTACAGTGCCCCTGTGAATTAACAAACAATAAAACATGTATGTGCTAATATGAACATTATCTGACAATGAGAGTCTTAAAGTCAACGTTTCTTTTTATTCTCAGTGGATATGAGCTTCAACAAATATTCAATAATGAAAATAGAGATATGTCTTCTTACCGTTTTGACAATAAAATTAGGCAAATCAACGTCCATGAAAATCTTATTAGCCAGCTGTTTACGTCATCTTCTTGGAAAAAATCATTTAATATATTGATTTTTTGAGCTGCTAGATGCAAGAGTTTTACAGAAATTATATTTTCTATAGTTATGTTAAATTTAAAAACATATTATTTAGATTTTTATGAGTCGGACAGATTTTTATCTTAATGGCCTTAAATTCATGCAAACTTTTTTCGCATCTGAAATGTCAATGTGTTTAAAAACCATTTTAAAGAGAAAGACAGAATTACGGGGAAGAACTAAATAATGATAACATCATGACGTCATATTAAAATATTAATATATTTCATATTTAATTTACTGGAAACACTCTTATATTAGATTTATACGCTACTATAACATAAAAAATATACAGTCTAATGAACTTTATTACAAAATTACAAACAATAATAACTGTTCTAACTGTCGCATAAACATCCTTTCTAAGGATACCAAGAAGTGATTAAACGTTCTACAAAATACTTTTACACAACATATTTGAAAACATGCATAAAAGATAATCCTAAGAAATGCATCATACAGACATAATTTAAAAATGTTAAACACCCGAGTATAATAAAAAGCACAACTGATTAAGTGACTCCTTGTTATCGTTTTGCATTATGATGCATTATATTGTAAAGTTTTAATATGTTTTTTCATTTTTTAATATGTTATGGTGCTGTTTTTGTCGATTTTTGTTGTTGTTGTTTTTAAATCTGTTCAAAAAATGCTTCACAATTTGAAAAACGAAATCGGTACATTTAACAAGCTGAACAAAATACTACATTCAATTTGCATTGTTGCTTAATCATCTTGGTATTGAAAATATTAATATAAACTGTAGATGCATATCTATATATATGCCATTAATAAACTTAACCTTAAGCACAATATTTTACACATATGTCACATGTTTTAATCTCTTATCTCGATTTGTTGTAACATGTATAGATGTAGTACCGTGAAATGAAATCTTTAGACATTTTATTTATATACTATAACAATCATGAAAAAAAGATATTATTCATCATTCCATAATTCTAAACAAATTGAAGTTAAAGAAATTCAATATCGCGTACTACAATGGATTCTCAATTCATTGCACTTGGAATTATTTTCCGACAACTATGGTCAATTTTCAATCACCAACAAATGCAGGAAAAGTCCTCAGAACTGCTTAACACATCAGCTTTAATAGGACTCAACATTCATAGAGGATAGACCAAGGTCCTAAAAGTTAATACCACCAAAAATGAGCCAATGAATTTAAATGGAGAGCCGCTAGAAGAGATAGAATCATTCACATACCTTGGCAGTATAGTGGACAAGCAAGGAGGTACAATTGCAGATGTCAAGACCAGAATCTGCAAAGCAAGAGGAGCATTTATCCAGCTAAGAAACATCTGGAATTCAGGAGTCATAAGCAGGAACACCAAGCTTCGACTTTTTAACTCTAATGTCAAATCAGTCCTCCTGTATGGTGCAGAAATCTGGAGATTTACCAAAGCCACCAACCATAAGATTCAGACATTTGTCAACCAATGTCTTCGTCGAATCCTTTCCATCCGCTGGCCTGAAACCATCAGTAATAAGGAGTTATGGAGAAGGATCAACCAGTGTCCAGTTGAAGAAGAGATTCGGAGAAGAAGGTGGGGTTGGATAGGACATACCCTACGGAAGCCGAGAAGTAACATCACACGGCAGGCACTAACATGGACACCCCAAGGAAAGAGAAAACGGGGACGACCAAGAAACACCTGCAGAAGGGACCTGGAATCTGATGTCAAGCTGACAGGACAGACATGGGGACAACTTGAACTAATAGCAACAAACAGGCAGCGCTGGAGAACTATCGTCGATGGCCTATGCACCAAGATGAGCGAAGGGCTAAAGTAAAGTAAAGTAATGGTCAATTTTGTATACCATCGGTTTTTTTTTTTTTTGTTGTTTTTCCGTCAAAATCAGATAGAAACTCACAATTGTATATTGGTTTAAAAGAAGAACGAAATTCAAAACAAGTTAAATAAGATACTGATTATCATATTGCTTTTGTCGATGATTATAACTTGTTTATTTAAACGCTTAAACAAACTTTGTGTTCAACAAACAATTTGTTGTTTCTTTTCCTTTGTTAAGCGATCAGTATCATGTTTAATCATTCTCTTTCATCTTGTTCTATATTTTAACAGATTCGCAAGAAGCGTATTAATTTTCAATACATTTACGATACTCAAATACAAAGGGGAAATAGTATGTACGTTTCGCTAATGTAATTTAATTTATATGTGACAAGTTTAAAACAGTTTATTATCTTACTCATATTGGAATAAATATCAAAATATAACGCATGCCTTTCTCATTTTCACGATACAATAAAGTGATTCGTCATTAGATAACAGTGATAGTTATCAAATACGTTCAATTATTCTTTCCTACATATTCTCATCTGTGGGGGTCATATATAGTTGTCCGTTTTATATTAAGGTTCTTACTGAGAATTTTATTTACACTACTTTAATATATATTCATTTTTTATATTATACTTAATTTTTTTTTTACCTGTCTAACAAGCAAATCGTAAGATATACATAATAAGATTTAATTTTCATAAAACAAAGATAATTATGCCATATATCGTAAATGTCTTAGGTCCTTTCTGTTAGTTAAAGAAAGAGGCATTGCAGTCGCATGCAGTTTGTTGTAGTGTACGGTCGAATTGTATGGTTTAACTTGACTATTATTGCTTTAGTTAGTTTACTTAGTTCTTGTGGGCTTTCGACCTACATGTATAATAGAAATGGATACAAGAGTATCTTTTTATAAAAAAAAATGTACAAGCAGTCACATACCGTTATTAATGATAGATGGATGCGAATCGGTACCCACAAGACTTTATCGGGGAAATCAATGGCAATACTGTAGAAATACTACAGCAAATTTGCCGTCGGCTTTTTAATTCAGATATATCATTTCCCAAAGACACTTAAGCTTTGCGCAAAGGAGACAACATTTCATTCATCTCAATTACCAATAACGTTTTATTATGATAGAGGACTTTGTATGAGCCTAGGTTCAATACTAAATTTATTAAACTCCTTGACAAATATAACATATGCAAGCCTCTAACGAGCATGATATCATTTTAATCATTTATTAATGAACCTACACGATTTTAAAATTCTGTTTACCATATATCAAAATAAGGACATAATTTTTCCAGCGTCGTACCTATAGTGTAACGGTTGTATCTAGCTCGTCTGTGTTTGTATCATGCAAATGATGTCACGTCAAATAATATGAACAGCATTACTTCCCGTTTTACAGAGTTCTAAAAGCGACGCAGGCATGTAATTAATTAATTACTGCAATATATTTAATCCTCTGTGACAATGAATACAATACAATGCAAGGGCGAACTCGGTTTTATTAAACTTTTCTCGAAGTTCATCAAGCAGCCTGATAGTTTTTTGTTTTTGTTGTCGTTGCTTGCCATGTATTAACAATTAAGTTTTAACACTTGACATGCTAGAACATGCATGAACAACACATTTTTGACACTTTATACGCTTGTGCAACTCTTTTGAAATGTCCATAATATTCTAGGAGCCATTTCTAGATGCATGTAATGCTTCTGCAAAGCTTTATGTAATAATAATGAAACCCTAGACTGAATGCGTAATTGAGAAAAATAATTTTATAATCTCCTGCATATCCAAGTGCAACAATTACAGATTGAACATCTATCTTGAGAATATCTTACTTTAATATCTGAATCATTTAACTTGATGAAGATATTTAATAAGAATTTAATGAGACCCTCAAAAGCTATTTATATATCATTATTGTAAAAAATTGCAATTATATCTTGATGTGTAGTAGATACTAAAATAATTATAATAAATCATCCGTAATGAAAACGAATTCAAGATTTTACCAGAATTATTTTTCTAAACCCACATCAATTCTTCTTGCAGACGTTTGCTTTAGAATAATAAAACCTGTTCTGGGTATTTAGCATATTGTGTATGTTTATTGAGAGAACAGAATAATATAAAACCCATTCACAATCTTCTTGTAAATCTGTCTTAAAACAGACAAAACTACCTTTTAGAAAAATAAATATGAATAAAAGGAATGCCCAATGTACTTTCTAAATGGAAAAGTGTTGCAGGTTTTATTTATTTAAGTGAGCTTATTTACTGCCGTTACTTGAGAGTATGCCCCCTCCTTTGCACCGGCTTAAAACCTTATCTTCTAGAGGGTAAGGCTAGGTGAGATCATGTATGAACGCTTTCATGAAAATCAAAATAGTTGCAGATTCTTTTTGTGGATTCTTTTTGAAAACACATAATTATATTTGTAGTAATACCTAAAATATTTTTGTTATCATCATGATTTTTTTATGAAAAAAACATTAAACAAAATAACAAAATAAAGTTACAATTCTTTTTCGAAAACCACAAAACTAGCGTTCTGCATGAAATCTACCAGCCACACATTTGTCCGGTCCAAAAGGTATTGCATAATAAGTATATTCTATAATTTGCAAGACCTCTTACTTTCTTACAAGAAATCATCAAACTTAATGAAACATTGAGATATCAGTAGACATATTCGTTTGCTTTTAATATCTTCTCAAAAGTGCACTACCGGGTTTTCTACATTTGAACAAATGATTACTACAAATTGAGACAAATCACCCCTGTTGGAGTTAATGTCTCATTTTTATTATGACTGTAATGTATTATTTTACCATCGGGATTTAAAGAAGCGCTAATTCTAGAATAAACATTAATTTGGTATGTGGAAGTTTGCAACCTTTACAATATGATGTTATAAGAATGTCAAATGATGCGAACACTAAGTCTATAGGGATAAAATCTAAAATTTATAAAATATTATAAACATCAACACTTTTTTTCATTTTCATTGTAAAGAACACAATATTATGTCTGCATTGCAGTTTCGATCTTTTTTTCAACCTATTCATAAGTAAACGAATAATGCCACATGGAACACAAAAACAATGTTTCGTTTAAAGTTTTTGAAGTAATGTTTAATTTTTTTGACTGGAAGACGAGATAGCATAATTATGCTGTTAATAATAATCATCATTGAAAATAAGTACCCAAAAGTATCAAATATTTTGTTCTGGATAGCACTTGTTATCAATGTCAAGGGAATTCATATTTTCACTCAGTCAACAAAAAGAAATTCGTAGAATAGCTACACATTTTGGCATGTTATATTGTAACTTATAATTACTATCTACAATGCTGTAAATCAATGACAAATATCGACTGATTAACCTGATAAATATTCTGTTAACAATTTAAATGACGAGTACGCATTTATCTTTCGAAAAACACTTTGATGTGCCTACTTTTATCAAAACTTACCCGTCAAATAATAGACAATTACCTTTTTACCTGTTTATCTATAAAACCTTTTGATAGATAGTTAACCACATAAATGTCCGATAATTACTTGTGTAACTAGTTAAAATTAAGGGCTATAAGATGATATAAAATACTTCAGACATATCCTTTTTCGTTTTAAATTATTATCTGGCATAATTAGTCGTTGCTTTAAACCTGGCAGTTGTTTATAGAAATTAAAGAGATATATGAACAATTATGCTGTGTTAAGCGACTGAAGCTTTGACTAATCAAGTCCTATATACTTTGGTTACTAAATTACACGATTTTTTTTTTAGATAAACGGATAATAATCTATTCTTCAGCTGATCAGCGTTGAAAAAGGGGAAAGTAAATTTATCGGACATTGTTGTTTAGCAAAGAAAGAACTTGGATGGCATCGAGTATTTTCACATTTTGTTTATTAATTTACGAATTAAACTTTAAATTAGTTCATTTCAACAGAAATAAATATATTATAATAACCAAAAAATGTTATGTTTTAATTTCGAAAGATATTATAAGTTTGCAGTATTAAATACTTTTGAATAATAATGATAAACTTAAATAGAAGTATATTAGATGTTGTGTTAATATCTTATTTCGCTCCATTATTTAACCTGAAAATGTACGTCATTGACTTCTGAAATTAGTAATGGAACTGTTAACATGTACAACAATGTTAGCATATATTTCACTTATAGTCAGAATAGTCAATTATGACATCAACAACTTTCTCCAAAGTGTTTTCCTAAGAGTACTCCTTTCACAATAACTGTTTGTTTGATAATGTTCTTCGCGATTCTTCTATGTTTTAATCAAATGAGATTTTTTACTCAATTATCTTCGCAGTCAATATGTGTACTCATTGGTGCAGAATGCCATTACATTATGAGGTTCCCTATATGATAAAGATATATCTTTAAAGAGGGTTGGTCGGCTATGAACACATTTCCCTTTTTTCAAATACTGACACAAACAAAAGGCATATATTTCTGTATTGTTATGCAATATTTCTTGGAAAGCTGCTGATAGAGTTCTAAGTGATTCAATATATTTATATGAAGAAAGAAAATTTATATTATTAGTAAAATATTTTGTTGGAGAACAATTTATTATGTGCCTTAAAAAGATATGTCTAAAAAAATTTGAATAATGTATCTCACACTTACCACCGACATCCATATTTAATTGTTTCACTGCTGGTATTATACTAAATACGTTTAACATGATTAGGTATAGTATTTTCTATTACAGACCTTCCATTATGGGATAACTCAATTTTAGTCATTTCATTAAAACACATTTGTTTAGATCTTCCCTAAGGAATTTTTATATCTATATCAGGTGAGAGGAGTTTATTTATTGTCAATTTTATAATAACATATCCAATCTGATACTAGTTCAGTAATCAGTCGCTATTTTCTATTCTCATTATTGCCTTTTGATCCATTAATTTAATCTCCAAAAATAATCTGTTAAAATATACAATCAGAAAAACAAGAAACATATTTTCAAATTATCCGCGTTACAACGTATAGCGGATAATTGTTGTCTTGTCCTTACCGTGTAAATAAAACTGGATTGGTCAGTTTTTTGCTTGACTGCGTCGGAGTATATATAGTCAATTCTCGAAATGCACAACTGTGTTGTTGTTTTATGATAAGGTAGAGATGAGACCTGGTTTGTATTTACACCATTGAGCCTAATGGACTTTTCAAATAATCTTTCAGTGTCTTAAACAATTTTAACAAGACAGTTTTGTTTAGTTATAAAGATATTGTGAAGATTCTAGACTTCTTGTATGAATTGGAATATATGTAAGCTTGTTCATTTTGTAAAGTTTCAAATACTGTTCAACTGCATTCAGACATCTTCATTTACATACAAGGGGACACGTCATATGTTTCGATTGCTTTTAAGTACATTGACCAAAGAGTACCGTCATTTTTTGACACGCTTATTTTCAAATTCACTGTTGATTATGTGCGAACAAAAATCTAAAATATCTGTAAATGCAATGTTCTCTAAATGGATATGAACTTCCATGTCAAGACAAAAATTGAAAAAGAGATGACTTTTACAATTTAAAAAATGTTATACGGACATCTCATGGGCAATGAAAATAGCATAAGGAAAATCATGGGCAATGAAAATAGAATAAGAAAAATCATAAGCAGGGAAAATGTCATAAGGGAATTCATTGACTATCTAAATACTATAAGGAAATTTATGGGCCATAAAAGTTTATTTAGAAAAAAATGGACCTTTAAAATGCCCCCTTTAAAAGAATGGAAAAATTTCGTAAGGGGAAAAAATGAAACATTTAAAATTTTTATGAGGGGAAAAACCCTTTTGACCATACAATTTTGATATTTTTTTTATTATTTTTCACCTAATACCCCTCTTTTTTGTTAAACCCAAATTGCCCCTGTTCAACTTAATTTTATTATTCTTTACCCAAAAACCGTTCAACTATATAAAGAAAAAATATAGTTTTTTCTAATTAAAAGGCGTTTAAAGAAAACCCTTTAATTGGGGCCAAAAATTTTAAACTCATTGTCTTTTTTCCCCCCTCCTTTATTTTTAAAATTGATTTTTTCACCCTTAAATATTGTTAAAAATTTTATTTAATGAGAAGATTTTAATTAAGGTTTTTTCGGGTATTTGGGTGTGCACTTTTTGGGGCCGGGCCCCGGGTTTTTTTTTTTTAAATTTCATTGGTAATGTGCCCGTGGCAGGAGGCCTTTTTGGATTTTTTGTTAAAAACGTTTTTAAAAAGGGGAATTTGATCATATTTTTTTTTTTTTTATTTCAAATTTTATCAAATTTCCTAGTCGTCAATTTCCCCGTTTGGGACTATTTTTTCAATTTAACACAATGTGTACTATCTAGTAAATTTCTTTTTATTTAGAAAAAAATTATAAAATTTTGGGTTTAATGCGGGAAAACCCCTAATGCTTTTAATTTAAAAAAACGAGAAATTTTAATTCAAAAAGCCTTTGGACATATCTTTTTTACAATATTTCAGGGTTATTTCACAGATCAAAAAATTTAAATAAAATTTTAAAGCGCTTGATTTTTTGGGGCACTTGGTTTTGGGAAGGAAAAAAATTTTCCCCAAACCCCAAAGAAGTTTTTCCCTTTTTTCATTTAAAACGAACTTAATTTTAATACGATTAAAAAAGTTTTTGGGCAGAAAAAGGAAAAATCAAAAAAAAAAGGGCTGACTTTTAAAATGATTTTAAAAGTTAAATTTTCGTTCAAATTTTCTTTTTTTCGTCTTTTAAAAAAAAAATTTATTTATACCATTTAATTTAAAAAAGATATTGTTTTTTTTTTGGTTTCAAAAAGCAATTTTTGAATTTTCATATTTTTGAATTTTTTTTTTTGTTAATGCCAAATGTAATTTTAATTTATAGAAAAGATTTTTAAAAATTTTAACCAAATCCCCGTTTTTTTTATTTTTTTAAACATTTTTTGGTTTTAAAAAAATTTTTTCAA
>NW_026853945.1:0-70000 GCF_026571515.1 Ruditapes philippinarum
TATCCCATTTTTCAAATAAACTTTAATCACTTCAGCGCGCGCAAATATCGTTTTCAAATTAAAGTTTCGTAAGATATGTTAATGACTTCCCGATGCTCGAACTGTAAGTCATTCGTAATATATGCGTTTTTTTCTTCTTTTTTTTTCATTTTTAAAGCTTCTTATTCTTTAATATTTTTTTTGTATCTCATAATCTGTATTGAAAATTTTATTACACATGGACTATCAAATTATGATGCGTTGCCCTAGAATTGAATAAACTTTCTAATTACACAATACGGGGTCATTCATTTCATTGAAGACTGATCTTTGCGTCTTTCTCTGAAAAAATTATTACCTTGTTAAAACATATTTGACCACATATTTCTGTCATTTATCTGTTCACTTTACTTCCGATTTTTGTTGTACGGAAACACATGTTTCTATTTGTGTTTTCTAATCAATTCGAATCTATAATCAGTTTAATGGGATCACCACCGGTACAACTACTAGGTACTTTGGTCATGTTTTTTACCCCAAATATTTGAATGTTTCTATTGGGATTAAAATGAGCGTAGTTAACTTAACAACTGGTTGTATAAATCCCTGACCTGTCTTATTCTAATTTTGAGATTAGTGGGTATATTAAGACTTTCACTACAAAATATTCCTAAACAAAAGAGCACATGTTTAAATTTATTCCTATACAAATAAAAGATCAGAGTAGGGATCTGTCAATTGCCAGACATATTTTTACAAGATACTTTTATGTTAAAAACTTTGATTAATGAATAATGTAAGATGAAAATATAAATATTGCTTTTTTATTTTGCTAATGTAAAATTAAATCGTGTGCTGAAATTTTGTCGGAGGGTCCTTACGGGTGTATAGTTAAATAGATTTTTCGGCGATAATGGTTCAAGAATATAATGTTTTAAAACTATATGTTCATCACCATCAGATAATTTTTAGTTAAATGTATGCAAAGTATTTACTAACAGCTATATGATATAGCGGTTTATGAGCGTTTTCCGAGTACAACCTCCTAGGGTGTACTAATAAGTTAGTTTTCCTTTGTTATCACGCAAGCACGATGTAAACGACAGTTTACAATCATTTGTCTTTACAAAAATATTAAGGAATATTAATCGTTTATAACAACAAAAGAACATGCATGATATTGAGAATACGGTGTTGTAACGTTCTAGTTAATGACCCGTCGTAAACAGTTGGTCGTTGCGTAGTAATAGGAAAATTGTTATAAAAAATTATAAAGAATATTTGCCACCAAATTAAAGCATATACTTATTAATTTTCATTTATGCTTTTTGTTAAAAAATACTGATAAAGTTATTATATAGAAGGGTTTTCACACCAGAACTATTTATGACCAACGTCCGTATGCCTAAACCTGATTACCGCGGCAGTATGACGTCACGGAGTAGTGATTTTGTAAATAATAAACAATTGTTTCAGAGAATTATTATCTTTAAAAATTGCAGATATGAAGTTAAAGAATGAAAACATTTTCATATTTAATAATTCATAATTGTTAATGTCCGTGATGAGTGATGAGTCAGTTTAAAAAATCAAGGTACTATTTTTTGACCTGATTACCGCGGCAGTAAGATTTGACAAATGGTATTAACATTGGGGAGGCATAGCCTCCACAATAATAAGGGAATCCCCGGCAGAGTATACTGCGTTAACTTTGCCCTACATTGAAACGAGTGATAAATTAATCATACAGGTTTACTGTTCTGGAATCATGTTTCCTATCTTATTGTTCTTTCTTTGCGTTTATTTACTGTCGCAGTTTTGTTTCCCGTATCATCAACGACCCCTGTCCTCTAAAGCTGCACTTTTATTATTCTTTTTCTCATTTTCTTTTTTTATTGTGGTATCTTTTAATGCCCGGTTAAGCGCATGTGACAGATACATGTGACCTAAGGTTCAAAAGACATTTAACATTGTTACTGGTAGTGTGTGGGATAAAATCTGCGATCCCTAGACTTCCATTCTAGTGCGTTACCAGTAGACTATAGGTCTGCTCTTATATAGCTATTTGTCGAGGATTTTCTAATAAAAACTAGATTTTTTCCTTATTTGTTATCTTATTTGTGCTTCATATAAACTCGTTTTTATACGCCCGTTTGAAAAACGGGACGTATTATGGGAACGCCCCTGGCGGGCGGGCGGGCGGACAGCGGCGTCCAATTTTGTCCGGAGCATATCTCCTACATGTATGGAGGGATTTTAATGAAACTTTATAGAAATGTTCACCACTATGAGGAGCATTGTCTCGCACATGAACCAGGTCTCTAGGTCAAAGGTCAAGGTCACACTTAGAGCTCATTGAAAAATGCTTGTCCGGAGCAAAACTTCCACATGTATAGAGGGATTTCAATATTACTTGGCACAAATGTTCACCATTGTGAGGCGGAGTGTCGCGTGCAAGATTCAGGTCCTTGCGGCCAAGGTCAAGGTCACACATAGAGGTCAAAGTTCAGATAAAAATATGAAGATGTGTATATGGACCATTTAGTCATCATTTATTGAGGGATTGTAACACAAATGGTCATTATCAAGACTATGGCTGTGATACATATAATTTAGGTCAATATATACAAGGTCAAGGTCACTAAAGATGATGAAATATCCAGATTTTGTAAATAGAATTTAATCAAAGGGGGACAACAAAGTTATTACTTTGTTCATAAATGACTTACACAATTACTTCCCTTGATCTACTTTCACTTTCAATTCTAAAAATAGAATTTAATCAAAGGGCATAAAATAATCCTCTTTCTTGGACTTGAGTATGTTCTAAAGAATGTAACATTTATTTACACATGTTTCATTCATTGGTCAAGATTCTTAACTGTGATAACTATGGTGTTCTGTAGACTTGGTATTTGTTCATAAAGATAATACAGTAATTACCTTATCAAATGTAAATACTTTCTCATAGAAATTTAATTATATTTTAATTTTCAAGTAAATATCAGTTCAGCTCTCCTGCATGTATGGAGGGATTTTCATGAAACTTCATAGAAATGTTCACCACTATGAGGAGCAGTGTCGCGCACATGAACCAGGTCTCTAGGTCAAAGGTCAAGGTCACACTTGGAGCTCATTGAAAAATGCTTGTCCGGAGCAAAACTTCCACATGTATAGAGGGATTTCAATATTACTTGGCACAAATGTTCACCATTGTGAGGTGGAGTGTCGCGCGCAAGATTCAGGTCCTTGCGGCCAAGGTCAAGGTCACACATAGAGGTCAAAGTTTAGATAAAAATATGAAGATGTGTATAGGGACGATTTAATCATTTATTGAGGGATTGTAACACAAATGGTCATTATCATGACTACGGCTGTGACACATGTACTTTAGGTCAATATATGCAAGGTCAAGGTCACTAAAGATGGTGAAATATCCAGATTTTGTCTGGAGCATATCTCCTACATGTATGGAAGATTTTTTATAATACTTTATGGAAATGTTCACCACCATGATATGTATTGCTCCATGCATGATCCAGGTCTCCAGGTCAAAGTCACACTTAGAGCTCATTGAAAAACGCTTGTCCGGAGCAAAACTTCTACATTCATAGGGGGATTTCAATATAACTTGGCACAAATTTTCACCATTGTGAGGCTGAGTGTCGCACGCAAAATTCAGATCCCTGCGACCAAAGTCAATGTTACACATAGAGGTCAAAGTTCAGATAAAAATTTGAAGATGTGTATAGGGACCATTTAGTCATCATTTATTGATGGATTGTAGCACAAAAGGTAACTATCATGACTACAGGTATGACACATTTAATATAGGTTAATATTTGCAAGGTCAAGGTCACTGGAGATGATTAAATATCCAGATGTTGTCCGGAGCATATTTTCTACATGCATGGAGGAATTTTAATGTTACTTTATAGAATTGTTCACCACCATGAGACGTAGTGCCCTGCACATAAACCAAGTCTCTAGGTCAAAGGTGAAGGTCACAGTTAGAGCTCATAGAAAAACGCTTGTCTGGAGCAAAACTTCTAAATGCATAGAGGGATTTCAATATAATTTGGAACAAATGTTCATCATTGTGAGGCTGAGTGCCGTGCATAAAATTCAGGTCCCTGCAACCAAGGTCAAGGTCACACATCCTGTGCATATCTTCCCTACTGATTTGTTTTAAGGTTCATTTAACAACACAGTGCCAAGAATAAAAACTTGCTTGCTAGATAACACTTATCCATAATGCCCCCATCTCCATCTAAAGCTTTCGTAAACGGGCGTATTATGTGACTATGGCACCCTTGTTCTTTTTGTGTTCCAAATAAACATGAATCTCCTTAGTGTTAATTAAAAGTACACAAATGTTACATGTAAATGAGTTTACATGCTCTTGGTTTTCCTTAGATAATACCTTTCTTTTTGTGGTATATAAGCTTCATTTTCCTTTTCGTATAAGCCTGGTTTCTTTTTCTTTAAAACCCGTAGAAACTCGTTTACTTCCCTTTATAAATGAATAATTTCATTTCCTTTTTCAGAATGTAAATGCATCGTTCGACAAAAACAAAACACTCGATGTAGTAATTTTTGAAGACGCTGATCTAGAAACAGGCTTCAGTCTGAACCAAGTATACAATATCAGAAAGGCAGACAATAGTGACTTGTACTTGGTGGTAATAGCTCGTAAACTAGGAATTAAATCTCTTAGAGACCTTGACACATCATCTCTTCCACTTCTTATGAATATCTTAGGGAAAGGACAGGTAATTTCACTTTCACCCTTTCTATGAATATTTTGTGAAAATTTCAGGTTATTTGAGTTTCAGTAAGTATGATCATCTTTTAAAAAAAGCAGGTAGTGTCTCATCTTGTGTAAAGGGTAGGCAAATGTATTCTCACCATGAATGAAAATCTTGTGAAAAACTCAGGTAACTTTACGTACTTTATGTTCACATGGTTTATCAACAATTAAAATTTTAGATCCCTTCAAGCGTCTAGCATATCTTTCCTTAAAAATAAGTTGAGATAGCAGAAAGCGATTATTTTACTAGTGAAATAAATAACAATGATGTTAAAACACTATTTAATATT
The DNA here is from genome assembly GCF_026571515.1 of Ruditapes philippinarum. Classification (NCBI taxonomy): domain Eukaryota; kingdom Metazoa; phylum Mollusca; class Bivalvia; order Venerida; family Veneridae; genus Ruditapes; species Ruditapes philippinarum. The sequence continues at coordinate 5,080 of NW_026853945.1, forward strand.
CCATTACAAATTCAGGCTTATGGAAATTTAACAAAATGTAATGACTTATTATCTGCCTTGATTGTTGGACCGACCAAAATGTTTTATGGATTCCTGTTGAACATGAACTTTATTTAAATATCTCATTAATAAAACTATACAAACATAACAATGCTGCTTGAAGTTTCAAGTTTCATTGAACACTTTATTATACTTTATATGGTTTGATTGTGGAATTTTCATGGTACAAATAACAGGGTAATGAGTATTAAAGCATTCACATGTTGTTAATCTCATTAAATTGTTGAATGTGTTTAAATATTTAACACTGACAAGAAGCAAATTATGCAATAAAACAGCATAACTCTTTCACTGTTTGTTTATGCTGTAATTCTTGATAATCGGACGGTACCATTTAATATTCATTTCGTTTTTATGGCATTGAAAACAAAGAACCGCGACTAATATTTCAGTTACAGCCGACGACTTTTGATTGTCTAGACATGTCTATATACAAAACATTTAATAATATAATGCAAACAGAAGCACGCTGTACACATTAACTGCATCTGCACTGTTCAATACTGACAAATAGATATCTAAAATATAACCGAGATACTTTTATCTAGCCTGCAACTCAAAGGAATTAAATGAACAATAATGATGAGAAAGAATATGACATTCAGTTATGAAGTTATGAGCTTGAATGTCAAAGGTCTTGTGCATTTGTATATTAAACCTATATTATAATTTGCAAAGAAGAATATTTGCCACAACGTATGACTAATATGGTATATGTAAATTTCTTTCTACTTTCAGACAGTCGTAATGGATAGATTTGGAATATCTCCAAGTAAGCTTAATATGTTTGTCCTGTATCAGCCACCATACTATCATTTTCATGTAATCTTCAAACACGTAGAGCTAGAAGATCCGCTATTTACGCCTGATTCGGCGCACCTGCTCACTGACGTCATCGATAACATAAAGCTGATGGGAGACTACTACAAGAAGAAAAGCATAACCTTTGTCAATACTGATCATGATATGTACTAAATATACAAAATAGCTGGTTACTTTGCAGAGAAATTCGTCACCTGCGTCTTCCATTCTCAACGTTTAAATTTTCAGATACGGCATATTATTCATATTTTGACTGTTTCTCGATTGTTTCCAACCAATACACGACCATATAAAATAAAATAAAAAGCAAAGTATTCGGCTGGAATTTATTGACAACATTATTTCCTTTATGTTTCCTTTGGCGTTTTCCATGTTCTTTAATAGATGCCACCAACTTCAGAAGATGGGCTTCTTAATATGATGAAAATAAGGAGGTTATTCACATGTTTATCTTAAGGATATAAAATATTATATTTTTACATAGGTCAACTGGTGAACCAAATCGGAAAATATGCAAGTGAGTATTAAGACTTGCCTTTACGTGTCACATTGAAGGTTCCATGATAACCGCCATATGAACACATCTGCGGATGTTTCAAAATTCCAAATTGTACCATTTCATGTTAAAATGTTGAATTCTGCTTAAGCCGGTGCTAGGGGCGTGGGCTGTAGTTTGCACTTTACAATAACCGTCCATGAACAGACTCAATAAAACCGAGCCTGCAATAATCTTAATTTTGTCGTTTTGGGCTTTCTTTAGGGATTCTTATTTTCTCTACTGTACCTTGAATATAATTGAAAATCGTTTTTGTGTGATTCTTAGGGTCATTCGAAAATTTATCGCTTTTCAATTTAAGATCATTTTGCAAAATAAAAAAGATTATTCTAGCGATTGTTCTGTAATTTTACACACACTTATTGGTCCAATCTTACAATACATGCAATCCCTCTGGATCTGAACATAATGGTTATTAGATGGTACGAATTTTGACATTTGACCTTATTCATTCTCTTAACTTTTACTGGAACGTGTTGACAATAGAAATAAGTCATTGTAAGGATTTGGTTTTTAAATTATCTATGCGAATTTTTATTTCATGTCCTCAGACGTTATATTCGTTGGCATAATTCAGTTACTAAATAACTCCTTAATCGCTTAGAATGCATGTTTTTATTTTTATTATTGAACGTGTTTATAGATACACCGTTGTTGTTTCCTCCCCAATGAATAACATATGATATGATAAACTTTATTCATACAAAGGCAGTATGCTCATCAGTATACAGTAATAGTACATTCGGAATTTACATAATATCAATGCCATGACATAAGGATGATATAAATGAAATGGGCCGGTTACAAAATCAATTCATATTCATAATTATAATAGATCTCATATATACTGTATAGGATGCAGTGAAAGGACAAGGATACATCGTTGATACAGAGCATTGTCTCTTTTTATTAAAACTTTTGAAAAAAATATCGCTAAATTTTCAGATTCATATAATTTTCTAAATTTTATTACATTCGATCACCTCTAAAAATATTTTTCATTTGTATTTGTCTTAAAACATGGTACAGAGGACATTCAAATAAGAAATAGAATTCATCCTTCAGAGTGTTACTAAATCCACATTTTCTTTGGTCAAATAATATTCTATGTGGCTTATGCCATCTTCCTGCTTCTACTAATAGATAATATGATGACACACTCAGTCTTGTTAAAACTTTTCTTAATTTCGTTATATTAACAGTGTGTAAATATGGCTGATATCTGAGACATGACAATAGTCTTTATGTCCTGGCTCTTGTCGAGTTGTCTAATTGAGCGATCCAAAGTTATAAACCATTATCATACAATATTTATTCAAGAACATCTATTAACAAGCTTTTGTTTCTAACTCCTTGAAATAGCCACACATAATTAAAACCTTAGGAATCAAGCAAATGTTTAATATTATGCCCATGAAATCTTATTAGAATACATAACTAAGTCTCATATTTTATACATGTCTTATATATACATGTAGAAGGATAAATAATTAATTTACTGACGTTGTTAACTGGGATAACAGACTATTGTATTTTAATTTCATTTTTTTATCAACCTTGTACTGTAGATTTACAAAAAATGAATTGAAAACTGATAATCCGTTGATTTGTACGATTTTGTTCTGTTGTCCAGCAAAAAGAAATTTTATATGATTAATTAGTAACCTACAGAGCGATTCAATGTTGCATCGGGGAATCGATCAAGTGACTGCACATATAAAAAGGCATTCATAAATCATTTAATTATTGTAAATTGAACGGTAATATGATTATTTTATATCATGCTATTTTCCCTTTTCTATCAAATCACTGACGGATGACATAATTCTAGAGTTACAATGGATGAATACTGAGTTTATTCAATAGAACTAACCCTGAGGAGCAATAATTAATAACTCATTCCTTTTTTTTAATTTCAGAATTTGTAATTAACGTTATCAGCACGCCTTGTATGGGGTCTATCATATCGCGGAAATACAGTCTTGTTGTACAAAACATTCAATGAAAATATTATCGTCATTTAGAAATAAATATAAACTTCCGTAGTTTTGTAATATTACGTACCGTTCGGTTTGGCAATAAACAGGACAAATCCAGAAGCCTTTTATGTATATTCTTATTAATTAATAGACGACAATTTGTTTCTCAGGAATGTGTCTGTATTTTTTAAAATATAATAATTTTCCTATTAAAGCTACCGTCCACTTTTTTTGCATTGTCGTTTGGCATATTTATGTAATTAGGTAAGAGAGAGAGAGGATCGGAACGCGATACATTTATTTTCATTTAAAATCCCATTTGTACAAGGCGGCGTAGCTATTTTAATACAGGTCATTCCCTTTTAAAAATTTGCATTAACTGCTGCATTTATTTTATACAAATTTCCTTGGCAAAGGACTCTCATCTATGATACAAAAATAATTTTAAAAGCTTTCAGATACTAGCTAATGTCATAGACTTTTTGCATTAGTGTTCCGGCGTCATCAACATGATAAAATTATATATAACAGATAAAAAATCATCTAAGTTGGAATATTATACATAATAATTCACATAATTAAACAAAACATGAAATGTAATCATGATGTTACATTTTATTAGCCACATACAACTCAAAATTACTAAATCATTTATTCATTTGAACTGAGTTATATAAAATATATAATGGTGAAATATTACACTTCAGTTTGTGTATTTTTATGGTATGCACAATTTTACTGACACTTGTCATATATAATTTGCGACTTTATTAAACTTTTATTAATATCAATTATGGCTAACTAAATAGAACATTTTAGCGAAAAATATACATTATTAAAAAGATGAAAGGTAAAGATAAATATTTATATTAAAAACAAACACTGTAAAAAGATCGTCAAGTCATCAAGTTACCAGAAAGATTAAACATAGGAGGACAAAAAGGCAAAGGCACAAACATGCATGTAAACAAAAACCAGTACTGAGTTCTTAACATGACTTTGGCGGTAAAGATGCGTTAGGGTCAAGGTTATCATGCAATACGTCAAATTATAGCTCTCACTCACAGGTGTTATTTTCAAATATTCTAATATATATTATGAAAAAAGTTCTGACCAAAATATTTTTATAGACAAAATCAATGAATAAAAGTGCCAACAACAACACCGACGACAACAAAGTCATAGAGACAAACAGACAGACAGACATATTTAGACAGACAAAAACACTTTCCACCGATTATGTCGGAGGGAATGGGTGCCATAACAGTATTTGACAACGTAAGTTAACGAAATCTTCTAACATATAGTTTAATAAAACATATTTGACAAAAAGGAGCATTACTCTAAACATAAGCAATATGTCACATAGAGCGACATATTTTTTCACACTGTTTGGTTGACTGTAACATTTCTGATCTTTCACATTTTCAAAGCATTTAACGCTAACAATTTTTTCATCACAATAATTTATGATAGTAATGAATACATGTATAATTATACATTTTTATAGATGATTCTCAGCGGATGATCATATTGACAGTGTTTTTGCTTCAAAATTTTCAACATGTTTACACAAGACACTCGTTTAAAGGCAAGAAGCCTATATATTGAATTATTAATACACATAACAATTATCTTTACATACACTTACACACTAGACATAATTTTGAAAAACATATACACCCAGACAATTGAGATATTTGTTTGATAAAGAATGCATATACTCTACTCTATCGGTTAATTTTCTTAATAAATAATAATAATTTTTTTTTACTTTTCCTACTGTCTACTCTCATAAAAAGCCAATAACAACAATGTATAGCCACTTTCTGTGGCATCTCTTTTCTTCCATTTTTATAGACTTCACAACAGCAGGTGTCAAGTGCTGTGTGGCAGTTGTAAAAATGTTGCGTATTTCACGTCAGTGTTGTAATATTATTTTTGTCCTTCGGGATCATTGATTCCAGCACGTTTAAGTTTTTAAACTTGAATACCGCTCAAGCCGGTGCTAAGGGACGTGACGGATGTTGCACTTATTCATTATTTTAAATGTACAGACTCAAAACCGAGTCTGCAATTTTCATGTAATTTTGTTGTAATGCTTCCCAGCATTAAATAATGCCAAAATAAATGATTACTATAAAATTCATATAAGTACTGTTATTTCACTCTTAGAAACACCACTTTTAATGTCTCTAACAAGTATACCTGTTGGTTACATTCATGCTTTGGTTACTTTCAAGTAATAATGTACTGTTATTGTATAAAGCAATAAATTTCATGTATAGGTTTCGAGTATTTATGTTTCGAAAACTGAGGCATTCGAAGAAAAACCTATTCTTCATAACAACACAGCTATTTCTTTCTCTTTTTGAGTTTATAAATTTATTTTAATTGAGGATTAGACAAATAAAAGTTATTGTTGTGATAATTTCACAAATAAGTAGAATAGTGAACATCATCATATCAAATGCATCAACAACGTCTTGCCAACCTTTGCTAGACCTTCTTTGCATGTACACGGTGCTTTCTGATCGCTCAATCGGATGAATAACGTCATTTCCGGTGTCATCTGCATCAAGTCTGACCTCATTTAAGTGCTTGCTGCTAGGGTACAAGTTCTTTCTGGATTTGAATGCTCTCAAAATCGCGAGTCCAATTTTGGGAATAGGCCTATTGTTCATTTTGTGATGAATCTGTAAAGATATCACTGTCGATATGAGGGTTATTGTGCTTATTATGAGCTGGAATGTCACGTACGTGCTTAGATATGATACGCCGTCGATAGATTCTGGCAAAGACAACGTTATCATGGTCAGAAAAACAGCTAGTGTTAGAAAAATTGATATAGGAAAACTTGTTTTTTCGCCGCTTTCACAAGGCACAAAGAATGTTAGCAGGTTCAAACAGGCTAAAACCAAAACTGGAACCATTATATTCAAAATGCATGACATACATGTGCGTCTAAGCTTTAAATGATAATGAAGTACAGTATAATTCAAACGGCCTATATTTGTATCATATACATCAATTTCGTATCTGACGTAATTGTCAATAATTTGCCATTCGGCTGTTTCAATGTACATTTCAAGATTGGTTTTATTGTCTGTTGCTTTAAGTTCTAGTTTGTCATCTTCATTCATGAACTTTGTAAAGAGTATCTCGCAGTGTTGTTCATCGAATGGGTACTTTTTAGTCCTTATTTCACAGGAGGTATCGAAGTTCACTTGCGTCCATACCACAACTTCTCCTGCGTGTGTAAGAGAAATAAACGCTTCTTTCAACCCCAACTCTGCCGGTTTGTCTAACGCATTTGACACCATTATATCCGGTATCCAAACATTCCTATTATACGGAAACACAAAGTTTGATATTCCCTCATGCTCTGACTTGTTCCAAATAAGCAACTCATCATTCCATGATAGCAGAAGATTTACTGTCGTCCTCAAAGACTGGCGCTTTTCATCCACTTGTTGTATCTTCAGTAACGTTAGGTTAATTGTCACAATTATTGGTTGAGAATGGTTGAGGACCGGTCTTACGTCAGCGTAGTAATTCTCGAAAAGCTGCTTCCTTAGAGCAGTTAACGAATGTTCATGATTCTCGCGTGCACTGACTTGCAACACACAGAAATATATCATAAATATCAAAATCATTTTTCTAAAAGGCTGTGTTCTTTAAGTACAGAAAATATAAATCCACATCAAATAGTTAAATTCGAAATTCCAATTAAATCACTGTTCATTAAAAAGTTACACATTGCATTGAATGTTCATATCTTCGTTTCCATACATGAAGCTATTTACATGAATGAGGCACTAATATGATACCAGACTGGTCTCTGCGGCCTTTATATCCCCCGCAAAAAGTCATTGATTAGATACTGCCTCCATTTACGCTCAGACACTTCTATATATTATTATTTCAGCCCATTAGGAAATATTCTAAACTCGTTACACAGTTCTCCAACTTTATAATGATGAATAATTGATCCATTTAGTTGATGAATTATTCATTATTATCATATCGCATTTAGTTTTCTACAGATATTAAATAAAAATCATTGGCGATTAATTGTAGCAAATGAATAACATTTTCACAATTAACAGCTTCAAAAATTGTTTCAGTCGTGCATCGCTTTAATACTTCATACCCGTACGAATAAACAGTTTTATTTACATAAGTGATACTGTTATTCCATTCGAGAGCTGTCACAATAAAGTCTGTCAACAGTTCGATTCTCCTCAATTATTTATTGCGCAAACAACAAATAAATTTAATGGAAACGCTCCATCATTTTGGTCTTAGATCTTTTTGCTTATTCACTGCACTTAGTTGCTTTTGCCACAGAAACAATGTGTAGGTCATGTTGCAACTTTACAGCTTTTCTAATGGAGAAAGACTTACCTTAGTTTCCCATGCTTGCATTGCTTCAGACACGAGCGGGCACCTAAGAAGAGCTAATGGACATCTCGGCTACAACATATTCCAAGTTCTAGATGGGACTGGAACCCCAGTGGTGGAGGGAGGTAAATATGATCTTAATAACTCATTCACGACGGTCGCTATGCAAAATATTGTTTCTGAATGAAATCTTCAGCCGTTATATTCTAAGTAATGAAATTACAAAGAACAAAGGACCTGTTATTTTATTCATTGTAAGTTACTTATAAAGCTTTATAATTGACATTTGATCATTTAATGGAAATAAAAATAAATTATTGTTATCTTTTAAATGATATTCGTACAAAGATACCAAACATGAAGTATATTTGCTTCTAACACAGGATGGCATGCTATGAGCATCCAAAATTTTCAATTTAGTAAACGTTATTTAGAAAGGGGAAATGTAAATCTAATTTTCTCTAAATGCTTAAATTGTATATTAGTACTCCTAGGCTTGGAATGTTTACCATAGAATCTTCTTAGTTTTTATTTTAGACACTCTTGTCGTTTAAGGTCTGCATTTCAATTTCATACATCGGTAACATCTTTATGGAATAAAAGAAACCGAGTTATGCCCATTCAAAGGTATATGGCGAGTCAAAATAAGTTTTCATTTTGCCTTTAAGGAACATTATACCCAAGAAACAAATACATATTTGCTTCTTTAAAAAGAGCAAATATGAGTTTTATAACAATTAAATTATAGTTTAATGAAATCATAAATGCTTATTATCTGAAGAAAGTATTGTAGTGCTAAATGTTAAATTATTTGTTAAAATACAGCATAATGAAAACAAAATGTTATTTTGACTTCAATACTAAATACATTAACTATAACTGTACTAATTGCCAAAAAGCAACAGAAGAAAAGATGGTTTGGGTAAATGGCGCATATGGCATCAGTAACATTTTAAAACTATAAAAGTTCATCAAAAGGTACTTTTGAGAAACGAAATAAAAATCTGTAACATTGATAATTAACCTCGCATAAATTGTTAATAACTCACATGACCCAAAGAAATTTCTGTAAATATCCATCAGCTATTACCTGAAACGTATAGTTTATGAAAACAGTGGAATAGTCTATATATATATTTTAGTATTTTAGGCAGATTTATATTTTTATCATACACATTTTCCAATATCAACTGTAGGTGAATAATCATTTTAACAGTCAAAATTTTGATAAAAAAACTGAGCATTCTATGTCAATTTAAGATATTGTTTTCAACAATTATGATAAACAGTAAATGTAATTTAGGAAAGATCAATAAATCAATGTTCAGATAATCATATTCCATAACTTAGCACTGTGAGGGGGACGAGCGAAAGGGTATCAGTCCGGATAATATTGGCATCATTATTACACTTATCATCCTTCTGACGATGTATTGTAATGATCTTGTTGACAATATAATTAAATATAATATCAATCTGATGAAACTCTACTTTGTGGGGTCTTCTAACAAAACGCCGAGAGTCGAAAAATCAAAGCAGCGTCTGCAATGGCGCGATACAAATATTGTTCCCATGGGAAATTTATGAAAGAAAAAGAAGTGGTTAAAATTAATATTAATCATAAATGTCCCTTTTATTTATTAAAAATCGATACCACTACCAAGTTTAATGAGTTAGTTTCTCATAAAAAATATGTTTACAGCAAGAAGATAGTAAAGCATAGATAAGCCTTAATTTTATACTTTTGAATGATAGATGCTTTTGGCGATGACATTTTTTAAGCACGGAATTTAAGAGTGGGTTATTTTCATGTTTTGTTCTTTTGTATGATGATAGCACAAGAGCAAAGCAAAAAATATTTCTTTTGCAACTCGTTAATTAAGTAAAATAGTGGTTTATATATCAGCTTTATATCAGGCCTAGCTTATACCATACTCGAACACATGTGGTAAACTTGCATTTTTTGGCCCTACTGGTGCGAGAAGTTGCCTCTAGGTGTCATCCGGGCATTATCCTATGCATGGACACGTGTTTTTATTACATTCCATATCTTTCTTAATTAACGTGCACTTTCAAAGTAACAGAGTATGTTTCAAAAATCTTCGGATGCAGAAGTAGTAGTTTTAGAAGAATCGTTGTCGAATTAACCACATGTTGTCCATTACAAATCCACTTAATAATCAGGAAAAGTGAAGGGATTGTCTTCTCTCGATCACTGTGCGACGTTTTACTGCGTGGAAAAATTGAATGACCAGATAACATTTCGAATATTGCAACATGTCTCGCCTACGCCGAGTCTCGGTCTCCATATACAGTTCTATAAACTAACTTAGTGAAGCTGATAAAAACTCTATGGCACATAGGTGATATTGTCGAGCAGCTATTATTAGATTTGACGTCCCGTGAGCAATGATTATTCTAGTTCTTCTAATTATACATAAACATCGAACATTCTGTTTGATATGTACAGATATAATTCATAATTTCTGGTTTAATTTTGTCATTAAATCAATGAAATGAAGGAAAAAGGCAGAAAAGGGAAACAATGAAAGAGAAAGAATGAAATAGATAGAAAGAATTGAAAAAAAGGCAACAAGAAATGGAGAACAAAAAACACACAAAAAACAACACACACGCGCGCACACGCACGCACACACACACACACACACACACACACACACGTACATACACACAAGAAAACCCTTTAACAGCAGTGCATGTATATATAAAAACAAAACGAAACTTTGACCATGTGATGATGTATATATGATGTGCGGGATAAGACGAACCTTACAGCATGTATGATAATCCGTGCCAGTTTGCATTCATGAATAACAGCAAATAACATGAATCAGCAACATCAGGAAGCTGTAAAGATTCAAAGGACTCTATCTTTAAAACTTGACCGTTCGGAATGAAACATAAATTCTAAATTGTTATTTAAACCAAAGATAAAACAGTACATAAAATAGTTAGCAACGGATCGAAGTAAGGTCAGATTATTAGTACGAATGACAACTGTTGTATCATGAGGATTGACAATTATGGAAGATTTGTTCCCCTTTAACCTGTTTGCGTATAATATCTTACCACGGCACGCTGTGGGTGTGCGTGCGTGTACGTGTTAGTGTGCGCACGCGTGTATGTGCGTGTGTGTGTTTATGGCAATTCAAATGGGTGACATTATATATATATATATATATATATATATATATATATATATATATATATATATATATATCTCTATTTTTTACTTTAACTCTCATCCCTAATTCAACTAGTGATATTTTAAGTCTATTATTATAACTTTGTACCTTAGGTGCCATATCTGATTGCTTTAAACACTGTAATTATTTTGGAACTATGATTCTCACATTTGTTTCAAAATTTTATAATTTACATTCTATATCCCTAAAATTCACCGTGTCTTAACGATCTTTCAACACTATTGTAAAAACGAAACATTTTACGTCTGGTACTCTCATCTGAAGTGACAGATAAAATCTCCGAGCATTTCCACTTTGACACATTCATTCCACTCTCGACATACCGCATCAACTGTTTATGTTCCCTAACAGGCGAATACAGCCGCTAGATTGAACATAATTGTACAAGTTTTTCCCTGACAATAAGAGTAATTGCAGTTAAACATGTCACAGAGGCATTTAATTGCACAGGCATTCCTGCTTAAACGTCACACAATATATCTATACAGACTTGAATTGTCGTTACGGTAGATATTAAGAACATTGCTCAATCGTAATCATTGATAAAGCCCATCTCACACAGGACACACGGCTTACACGGTTGACCACCCGTGTAAACCGTACATACAACCGAACTAACCGTAGCGTTATCCGAGTTACACTCGGGCCATTCGAGTGTATCCGTGTAAGCCGTGTATGATTTTTAAAACTTTTAAAAAACTGGTACGGATGCCATGTCCGTGTATGACCGTATAAGCGACCGTTCAAGACCGTAAGAGACCGTGTGAGACCGTATGAGACTGTATATACAGCCGTATGTGAAGTTCACTCCACGAGTGAGCCCAACCATATCAAGGTCGTATTTAAATCGTATGGAATCGTTCGAGACCGTCCCCAAGTCCTACATCCAACACCCGATTAACACCCGAATGTCACAAGATCACGGTACGATTCAAACGAGTGCACAAACGGTTGCATACGATCGCCATACGACCAATACGGTTCATATACGAAACATACATGGCCGACACGGTAAAGTACGGGTAAACAGGGTCTCACACGGCCTCGTACGGTCTAACACGGCCTCTACGTCAGCAAGAACTGTACAAAAAACACAACTACCTGCTGCCACCCTGCCAAGAGTGTTTGCTGCATCACACTAGAATGTATCCAAAGAAGAAGTTTTGGACGCATAGAAGGTATACAAGAAGAGCCATCCAGGCCCACCGACCACTCCAACTTATTGACCCTGATAAGCTAGAGGACCAACCGGCAATAACCGTGTCTCCCAGGGATTCAGACTCCAATGCCAGCTCGGTGGACCCTCAAGCAACCGCTACACAACAAAAAAAGACACATTCATTTTACATTGCTTCACTTTTTATTCATTTATTGATGTTAATATTAGTTATAAAGATTGTTGACAGGTTATATGGCCTTATATTAACGGCTGTTTGTAAATATAACCCGAGCCGCCAGGCGAGGGTTATATTGCAAACAGTCGTTTATATAAGGCCATATAACCTGTCAACAATCTTTATAACGAATTTATAAAACAGCAAACATCATTTTTAGAGTAATAAAGCGAGATTTCTTTATAAGTCGACAGCAGCCGTGTATATAAAAATATATAAACGTCACGATTATCCAATGAAAAGCGACGTTACAAACGTGCAGTATTATAATGATCTATATATAAGTGTTCTTCGTTGAAATTTCGAAAATTCATGAAGCCAAGTCATCAAAATGGGTTAATTTATATCAAAACATACACAAATGTGTGATATTTCGAGCCTAACTCGAACAAAAGTCGGCGGGACCCTATGTAAACCCTGTGAATGTCGAGTAAATCGAGTAAAAGTCGTGTTTTATCGTACCAGACCGAACTAGACCGTACTTGGAACCGTACAACAGTCGTATGTATTCGTATGCAAATCGTGTTCAAACCTTGATTGACCGAGTATATCCGTGCTCAATTCGTACATAATCGTGCTATATTCGAGTCTAATTCGTGCCAACTAAACCACAAGCACGGTTGGAGCTCAAAACTCGTACCAGTCAACCCGTGTATAACCGAGTATACCGTATGGGAATCGTGTGTCAAACCGTGTTTTGTGTGAGACGGGCTTAAAAGCGGTATGCCAGAATATAATCAAAGGGCTGCAACTTCTGTGGTATTTTCTGATCTTTGCAATCTAAATCATACTGACTGTCTGTATGTATTTTCCTATATAAGTTTATTTTTATATACTATAATTAATCTTACGCAGCGACTGCGTCTATAACAGTTTGAGATTGATACATATGGAATTTTGCATGACTAGAGTTGCATCAAAAAATCATTTTCATTTTTTATGACAGCCATACTTTATCCTTGCATATCGTGGCTACATCCTTAAATCAAAGTGCTGCAGCACTGAATGCGACGGACATGCAACTGGAGAGACATTAAGGCTTTTTTTAGCAGAAAAAACAACAAAAACAAAACACAAAATATATAACAGAGAAAATTTGTTCCGTACAAGTTCGAGATTTGTAGAGCAATATATTTTGTGTCCCAAACCACGGATTTATATAACATGTAATGTAAATCCGTGCCCAAACTGATATAATTCAGTTTTTCTACTTTCAAGCATTTAAATACAGAATGAAATTTATGGCTAAAAACTCTGGTCAAACTTGTAAATCAGTGTCCTTATCGATTTATTCCAAGAAATGATATGTAAATAGAAGAAAAAAAAACTGTCAACGAAATATTTCTTAAATAGATCCATGCAAATAAACTTCAAGCATAATACATTATACATGTGAGGATGCTATTTAAAATTGCTTCGTGTTATCATAGTGGGCATATAGACAATACAATATGTCATTTGTATTTTTATTTCTCTTGGATATGTCTCATTAAAAATATTTTTGGTTAAAATCATCAGCAATTAATAGTGTATGTTTTATATTTTTTTATTTACAAGAGGCCAGAGCACATCGTTTTTATTTTAATTTAAATGTCACTTAAGCACTAAAGTGTTTAGTTGTCCTTTTCAATTTCACACTAAATTCCATTTTCGACTTGTTTGTTTCTTACAATTGTATAGAATTTCTATACTTTTTGCATGTAATCCGCTGGTTTATTACATCCCTAATCGCCTGTCCAAAAATCAGCACAGGTGAAGAAGAATCTATTTTTAGAATAGCAATGGTTAACTCATATCGTGACCTAACAAATATGTAAACAAACCACAATAATCGGAAGTAGAACTGATATTATAACTTCCTTTAATAAAGATTACCATAAAAGACTACATGGTGGTAAAGTGTTGAAATACTCTCTTGTCACATGCATTTTCAAAAATAGATATTTATACTAACCATTGTACTGTATCTAATTTATTAATAACTGCTGAATATTCAGCTAAACCCGCGGTATGAGTCACGAAAATAGTTCTTCTTTTATTAATGCGCGAGTAATTCTAGAGTCACGAAAAACTTTTGATTTGTTAAAAATAATGTTTTGTATAATGTAGAAATATTTATTTCTTACTAATAATTTCTTGGAACTCAGAGCTTACACCTTTATTATAGTATAATTTGCTGTCCTACTTTTTCGACAGCGGTAAATCGTTTCGGCAGTAATTTGCATATTGCGCAATAATACCACGGGACTACAACGTTTTTATCATTCATATACGTTCACATTTTAACTTGGATAACTTCATTTGAAACTGAAAAGGCTAAATATGGAAGATATTAAGATATCCCAACAAAGTATGGGAGTTTTAAAGGATCAAATTCATGTACTATTTCTTTGGTTGTTAATCGGTTCAGGACACCTTCCGCGATTGTAGCCGACGAAATCCCATTTGTAGATGACTTAGCTCTGAACCCGCCTGAGGGCGCGTCCGTCGCAAAAAGACACTTCAAAAAAAAAGTTGCCTCGACTAGGATTTGAACCTTGGGCCTCTCACACCCTAAACGAGCGCGCTACCTCTGCACCACGGTGAAGTAATACATATGTAGCTTGAATAATAACAAATACATTGTAACTCTAAATTGAGAATTTCCATTCCGTGTTTGTAATCCTTACTAATTTCGAGGTATTTTCTTCACTATAAACCTGTTGTTTAACACTGATGAAAATAATTTAGCGAAAACCTTCTCGCCAAAACAGTATGACATGTATATATTCCACTACTCGACAGTCAGATTTATGTGTACTACGCTCTGGAGTATTCGGTAATCGACATGGCTAAAAATAGCATTTTCATTGATTAAGCTTTACGGAAATAGCCGAACATTTTTCATTGGGTAAAAAAGATATTCATCCGCGAAATTTGTGATTGTAACCTCATATTTTTATTGACTACTCTAAACTTTTAATGCACTGTATTTCTTTAAATGCATACATTAAAATTATTCTTTATTTTAAATTGCTGGTTTTTAAGCAGTTCTGAGTGAGAACTACTTTGCGTTGTTAGGTCTGTTAGGAAAATTTGTGTTAGACCGTGGATGTTAGCTATGTATTTACTGATCTTGCGATCAGAAAATACAAAAACGAATTTAAATGTCGTTTACAAAAAACGTTAAGTTTTCTGTCGTCGTTTGGGGGTTGTGTTCATTGAACGCCGCCTTTCTTCGTTGATCTTGCTTTTCATTTTTTATCAAAAGGTTAGATTTATTTAAATCAAGAATGAATATAGACAATAGTGTCATAATGGCTTACAAAGAGCAGAAACATAAGATTTGGGATCCTTTTAGTCCAGACAATTTAAGCTTGTAAATAGGATAATGAGATGATGGTCATTTGGTGTAAAAAGACTGAGCGTTGTATATCTAAAGATTTCTGGTTTAACATATTATAACAGGATACTATATCAGTCCAGTTAATCACTTGCTTTACATTGCCTAACGACCAAATGAAATAAAGCCCTGTGTGCCAAAGCAACAAACAGTTTGGATCAAGGAAATGCCTTTAAAAACGCTTGCACTTTGTTATCTTCACAACCTAATATCAGACATATTCTTTGAAATATGTACGATATTTGGCCGCATACTTAACAAATTTAGCAAACCTAAAAATTAATTATTGTGAAGAATAGTACAAATATATAGAATGGAGTCACTCCCTTGACTAAAGCTTTCATCCAATAAAAAGCAAAGCAAAATAAAATCATCTTTTTGAAATAAATTTCCTGAATATTAATGTGTTATGTAACTTATATGTTATATACATTTAAAAAATGGTGTGGTGTGATCAGTGCATCTCAATACGTGTCGGAGTAAATATGTTTTAATAGTGTTAAAAAAACAACAAAAAAAAAACAACAAACAAAATAAAAACTACTAATTAAACTAGATAAACCGTAGGATGACGTACAACTTTTTGTATGAGCTGTTGAAGGTGTGTAGGCAAGATAACACGGAATGACACAAATCTATACCGCAAAAGTTGCCATATGATCTGTTGATGATAGACTGGCTGATATGTTTGATTGTGCTGGTGGTGGGTGGTATTGTGATTTGCTAGAAGATACTTCCGATAATATCAATTTTTTTTGTTTTGAATATATACTTTCTTTTATAAAACATAGAATATAAAAAGAACTACTTAGAATTGTGGGCTCTTGATTATATACGAGTGATCAATTTATAATGAGTTATTCAATAGTCATTTAAACGTTTCAAAACCAACTTTTTTCATGTACAATATCTGCCTGCATCATTATTCCAACATCGTTACATTTCTTATAAGAAATACTCAATAAGCGTCCGAAGAAAAACGATATAAACGCTTATAAAATTAGATTACTCATTGTACTGTAGAATTCAAACAATATAACATGGATAGGATCTCCTCATGTACGGATATCTTAAAAACAAAACAAACATAAATCAGCAAGACATGTTACAAAGCAATATTAGGAGAACAAGAACAAGTACAAAAATGTATATTTATTCGGCGCACACGTCTTGGATATCTAAAAATCCACCATGAATACCAAAGGATGAGCACAAATGTCAATTTCGAACTGATCGAAAATCTAGACTGCCGTCGTTTTGTTAGATGAAAGAGTTTGCCAATGAGAATATAAATGAGTCTTGTCTGGCGATTTTGTTTATTGTTGAGTTCGAAGTAACGTCAGTGAATGACTTCAAGAAAAACGTCAAAACCGAATGCCAACCCCGTATCTTATATTATCAATCAATCAATAACTCGATCGATCGATCCATTCATTAATCACTCAATGAGTAAATTAAAAATAGTTCCGCAGTCCTATTATTTTTTACCTCAAACGTATACTTGCTCATTTAAGAAATAACATCCGTCTTAGCGTTGTTTATCGGCTATTTAACACCGGTTTGGAGTTTGATGCGTAGGAATTGACCACGAAGGCCGTAGGTGGGTCAGGTTAGAGCGCTGAGATTTCACAATAGTTGTCACAGTGAACTCTGGAAACGTTAAAGAACATGTCAAATGAATGACTTACAGTTGTTTCTATCATACAATATCCACAATATCTGTTATTGTAACTTCAAGGGTTTGTTCAAGACAAACGACTTGTTTTGAAACTATTTGGTGATTCTGTTGGCTTCTAAATTTTGTTAAACATATATAGATAAATTTACGCGTTAAACCCAAAATATATAGAATTTAAACAGAAATTCATGCTGGGACTTTAAGAAATGTCATTTTAGCGTGATTTGAGTACATAAGATCATTATGATATTTTTGTCATTATTTTGTCTGAATGTCCCTTCAAAGGGATATTCAGGCAAAATAATGACAAAAATATCATGATGAATTAATTCAAGATTCAGATCTTAATTTATTTAATTCATTTTATCTAAACATTATACATTTTTATAATCAGTTTATTTTTGAATTGCAGAATATAATAATAAAATTAGGTACTCGGTAAATATGTTACCATTTAAAGCCTGCAGTGACACCTTTCCTAGTTCAACCATTTAATTATTCTATCTTGAATCTATAATTGTGTCTTGAATATGTACACATAAGGCAGATGAACTCTTCTGCTCGTAAAGGAATGATCGTATTCCTACGGAATTTCTTTAACAGTATACATTTATTAACGTTAAAAACAACGCTTTTATTCTTAAGTTTTACATTTATATTTGTTTCGCAAAGTTGTAAGATACAGCATCGACTGCTGCTACCATCTCCTTCCTCAGGTGGGTGCCATATTCATTGGGCGTTTCGGCGCTTCCCACTATGCCCTCCTATGATGCGCCGACTAGAGTGAAATCAAGCTCTAGCCAGGAGATGGTAGGCTTCAGCTATCCCTGCTTCATCTGCCTTGAAGCGGGTACTGCCTAACTATTGGTCTTTCGACCCTCCATCCATGTCTCTTCTTTCTTGCGCCAGATCCACAATGAGGCTGACTCTGCTTCATGTGCTATGTTAGATATGGCTTTGTTGCGCGCTTGCCCTGTCACACCAAGGCAACCAAATGCTCGCCATAGTGATCGCGCTGGGAAGCCACTACATCCAACTTCCACTGGAAAGCACCAAGACCTCCAACCTCTTTCCTTACAGGTATCCACAAGAGGCTTGTATTTTTCCAGTTTCCTCTCATAACTCTCTTCGATTCTTTCTTCCCATAGCACTGTGAGTTCAAGTAGAACAACTTGTTTGCTGGCTGAAGACCATAAAACAATATCTGGTCTTAGTTTGCTCACAGTAATCTCTTCCGGGAATTTCCGTTTCTTCTTCAGGTCAACCTCCATCTGCCAGTCCTTAGCTATACTAAGAATCCCCCTAAGGACTTTCAGTGCTTCTTTCTCCTCCTTTGGTGCTTTCTTAAAAGTTGCTGTCAGTCGTCTGAGATCTCCCCTTATCTTGGCAATCTTCTGACCCTCCTGTTTTCCTTAACAGGCTTTTTCTTCTTTCCCTATATAATTCCAAATCTCTCCTTGCCAAAGTTGTAGATAATCTCAGACATAACATGCAACTTGTTATCTACTTTCCCCACCAAAACATGCTCCATCATCTGGTCCAACTTGTCTTCAAACCTCTTCCATGATGTTCTCTCTGTGCTTGCTGGCCATTTCACTCTCTGTCTTCTCTGTTCAGTTGATTCAGTCTCATTCTCTCGAGTGTCTTTCTCAGAACTGTCGATGTGCTCCTCTTCCTCATCTGATGCTTGGAGGCTCTGGACACTGTGGTGTTCTTCCAGATCCAGTTCCTCCTCCGTCTCACCAAATTGCCTTGCGCGTTGCAACAGATTCGCAATCGGCGCACATCCCATTTTTGTACGATGAATCTTCAGTCCCCGCTCGTTCTTACATACTTTCCCGCAACTACACGTTCTTAACCGGTCCGTATCCAATCTTATAGTCCGTTGTTCAGTCATGTTCGATTCCGTTAGGCTAGTTGGTCGAATAAAGAATATATTTCACTAAAATAAATAAAATATTCAAAGTTATAGCCTTAGATTTCTGTTTATTCTTGATCGTTTTTCATGACAGACAAACAAAGCCATTACTTGTGAAATAGAAAAAAAACCGGAATATCTAAAGAAAGCCTAAAACGAAGTAATACAAGTTAACGTCCACGCCCCCTAGCACCACTGGCTTTAGCAGAATTCAACATATAAACACGAAAAATTTAGAAAAATAACGATCACTTGTCATATACATGTATATAAAGCACTGAATAAACAACACAGGACAACATAAGTAAGGCATTTTGTTTACTTTAACGGACTATCCGCTGCTTTTTATTCGCTTTGTTATATAAGTTGTTTGCGCATGACAAAAATGAAATTGCAAGTCTCTACAATCGCTTCTTATTGAGTTTTGGATTATCGTTACATTCAAAAGAAGAATGATTCTAAAGATGTTATTCTTTTACGCATTACACTGTACCTAAGCGATGCCACTTCATCAAATCAAAATTTCAAAAGAATTAAAAACCATCATAATGCAAAGCAATTCGTAGCCACTTTTATCATTAGCTGGAATATATGCACCGTAAGTTTCATCTTGCAGCCTTCGTCTTATAAGTAGGGTGCGAATATATGATTTTGTGTATGGCGGATTTTTTTTCATATGTCTATCCTAGCATCAAAATGGCCGACCAGAGATGTTTAGCTTAATCAAAACCTTAAATGCCTTTATTTTATATGCATACACTAGTATAAATACTTACCATCAAAATGTAAGAACAAAGAATGTAATCCGTATTTACCTAAGACATGAGTTAGTTCCAAGATATCAAGCTGGTTTTGTTGTATTTCATAATAATCTTGGTAATCAGTATGACCTCTGTAAGGTGGGAAAATTGAATTCCTGGCACTTGAAATCTTTTGTATCTAAATTTATTTTCTCGACGCCAGAACTTCAAAGTTTTAGTACAATTACTTTAACATATAAATGCAACATTTATTAGTTAGTTGTTTTAGTTTCATTTCTGAATTTTCTGATAGGTTCTGGGACTCATTAAATGTTATGACTGGTCAATTGTGACAGTCCTGGCGGTTACATACATACATACATACATACATACATACATGCTGCATGTATGTATGCATGCATGCATGCATGCATGCATGCATTCATACATACATACATACATACATACATACATACATACATACATACATACATACATACATACACTAGTGACAATTGTGTGATATTTTTATAGAACCTTTTATTGTTAAATAAATGTATAGCAAATCTGCTGTTTTGCTGTTTATAGTTGAATAAAGAAATATTCAAACTTTGTTATGCATTGAAATTGTGATTAAAACATTTCTCACATAGCTTACATAATGATGCCATGTGACATTCACTACGAGTGTTTTGATTGTTATATTCTGTTAGATAGTTAAGATTCTTGTTAGACTTCTTTCCATATGAAGTAAGATAATGTAATTCTATTCTTCATATATTTCACCAGATATTAGAAACATTAATGATAATATTTATCATTTTTATTATAAAATAATACCATTATGTATGTGATGTTATTTTTGAGGAGTTACCTCATGCAAATATTTCGTTTCTTCATGTTCATATAATATCGTTTGTGCTTAGTAGAACAATATTCGCTGCCAAAAGGATCCAATGCCTCTTTACAGTAATTTCACTAACATTTGGATTGGCAAAATTTGTATTTGCTAGATGTGAAAAGCATATCTTTTTATAATAATGATGAATACTTAATTAAATTCCCGTTTTTGCGAATACTACTTTAAGTATTTACAAAAAAGCAAAAACATGAACTTTAATTTGGAAACAATTATTTCTTATACGAGTTATCATTTTGTGAAAAGTCATTATTTGGCTTCTTTTGGGAAATAATGTCTTTAATCCATTCCAGTAAGCATGAAATGAGCAAATAATTAGATTTCTACAAGCGATGATAATAATGTGCTCTGCAATGCTTTTATTTTGGCTTACTTTGATATCTTTCTTATTTATACTTAATAAACATTGTTGTTGTTTGTTTTCCCCTCATGAAAAGCCCCTTTCGTAACCTAAAGATATAGTTTTAAATCACAACAGATGGCGGCTTTTTGGGTTTCTAGTGTGGTTCGATACAACGATTTCTATTAATTATAATTAAATGATCAGTATACAATACTTGGTAATAAATAATACTTTGTTTATGTATGATTATAGTATGCATATCACAGTTAACGATAGCCTTTCTCTACCAACTACAAAAAAAGGTAAATTTCCGTACAGCCTGCTATTTATACCGCCTCCGTGGTCGAGGGGTTAGAGTCGATGACTTCTAATCCAGTTACCTCTCTGGCGTGGGAGATGCTTTGGTAGGTTAGCGTGGAGGAAGGTTGTCTAGTACTGGTGTACTTCTCCAGGAACGATGGTTAGGAAACTACCCGCCTATATGACTGAAATACTGTTGGGAAAAGGCGTAAAATAAAAAACAAACAAAACAAACAGCGTGCTATTTTATTGCCACAAAATGTATTATAAAATGTATCCATTCGCTACAAAAATTAATGCAAACTTGTGTATCTTGGTATGAGTGATGTGACATTTAGTTCCCAATACTGTACCTCACTCAGCTTTAATTGCTCTATGGTGGAAACTCATATCGGAACATCGTTAATTTCAATTGGTAATTATACGATCATGTTCTAGAACAAAACACTTTATGGGATTCTGTAAAATGATATTATCATTCTTAATTTGTTACGGTATTTTAATTTTATTTTTCACATATGGAAATAGAGGTTATCTCAAGTTTAGTCTACGAAAATAAAATGAGCCGCGTCACGACAAAACCAACATAATGGGTTCGCGACCAGCATGGATCCAGACCTGCCTGCGCATCCGAGCAGTCTGATCAGGATCCCGCATCCGTGCAGTCTGATCAAGATCCATGCTGTTCGCTGTCAGTTTCTCTATTTGTTATAGGGTTTGTAAGCGAACAGCATGGATCCTGATCAGACTGCGCGGATGCGCAGGCTGGTCTGGATCTATGCTGGTCGCAAACCCATTATGTTGGTTTTGTCGTGACGCGGCTGTTTTCATTCTCATATCCCACAACATCAAACACTTAAGTAACTGGTATTTTATCATCATATATCAATTTGTTGTGGTATCCCCGCTTTATAACTGGATAAATTCCAAAATTTACATAACTTTTAAATTACATGAAATTACAGAACAAATTTCTTCGAATGATCTTTTTAGACGACGCCGAATTTTTAGTTTTAAAGTTTTAAGATGCAGATGTACTTCACTTTTACTCTGCATGAATATTAATCGACTTAACTTCTCAAATGTTTAATACAATTAAAATTCGGATGAGCTTTATTTTGCACTTCATAATGACAATATAAACACCTAATCATTTAATAACACAAAATAAGATACTGTACTAGTAAATGAAGCATATGGCAGATATTCCTAATCAGTGTTTCCCAAGTTATGTCTCAGGTGGAAAAGTACTTGTTGTTATTTTTCAATTTACAATTTGTTTTGTTTGTTTTCTGTGCATTTAAAATATATTGCTATAATATTTTATACCGAGATGTTGTAAGTTACCAATAAATTTATGTAACAGACACCACAATGTTATTGATAATTTCTATATACAATCCGGTGAGATAAAAACTGATTGTCAAAACCATTTAACTTTCCACATTAGGGCTAATTGTTTAATTTCTGTTTACTTTATCACTACCCATGTTGAAGTGTGCAAACGAAATGTTCGTGGTGCGTTGACATGTAATTGCTTCTTGTTTTATGATATCTTTAAAGGCATCATTTCTTTTTGATGGATCAAAACCCTTTTAAATAATATGATATTTTCATTGAAGTTCGTTTCAAACGGCAATTTCGGGGCGGGGGGGGCACCGATTAAAATAAATAAGTACGAACTTATATTCATAAACAAAACAAATATTTCGAAAGTTTTCAACAACCTTCTTCAAAATAAAGATTTTGAAATGTTAAAGAGACATCCGTTAGTGTCATTCTTTGACGACTCTAAACGCCTTGGAGTTCCGAGAAGGACCAGAAAATTTAACAAAACTGAAGTGAAGTACGGGTAAACACAGAATAGTGATGTATAAATAGAAGGATGAAGATTTACTGTGTAATTATCATTGGTCAAATGACCATTGAACAAAAACAAAACACTAAACAAAAATAAACTGCGACCTTGTTGTATAATGTTTAGTCAGAATGGTAAATACTTCTCATAAAAGTTGTATTTCAGTATAGTTTTCACGCATAAAAGGTTTTGGGTATGATGTAGCTCAGTTCATCTTAAATCGTGTCTGTATCAATATGTATCAATACGGTTTAAGTAGTCTGACTATGTCTCTAAAAATAACCACAGCTTATCAAAACTAGATAATCGCAGTAGGAAACATATCGTTTTGGATGGGTTGTTGAAGGCGGGTTACATGACATTGGAGGACACATATCTATTTGTATCAACACGTGTCTGGATTAATACTGTTTCAAAAGTCTGGCTCTGTTTCTAAAAGTAACCGGTGATTATCAAACTTGACAAGCGTAAAATTACAGAACACTATTTTCATGAGATGCTAAAAATTGTTTTGCTGACGTTAGAGGTTGGGTTAAGCAGGCCACATATTTACTTTTATAAACAGTTGAAAGTTGGTTTGCCTACGTAAAAGGCGACAAAATTATTTGTATGAGCTGTTAAAATTTGGTTTGCTTAAGTTAGAGGCTAAATAAAGCAGGACACATAATTATTTGTATAAGGTGTTGAAATTTGGTTTGCTGAAGTTAGAGGTTAGATAAAGCTGGACACATAATTATTTGTATAAGCTGTTGAAATTTGGTTTGCCTAAGTTAGAGGTTAGATAAAGCTGGACACATAATTATTTGTATGAGCTGTTGAAATTTGGTTTGCCTAAGTCTGAGGTTAGATAAAGCTGGACACATAATTATTTGTATGAGCTGTTGAAATTTGGTTTGCCTAAGTTAGAGGTTAGATAAAGCTGGACACATAATTATTTGTATGAGCTGTTGAAATTTGGTTTGCCTAAGTTAGAGGCTAGATAAAGCAGGGCACAAAATTATTTGTATAAGGTGTTGAAATTTGGTTTGCTGAAGTTAGAGGTTAGATAAAGCTGGACACATAATTATTTGTATAAGCTGTTGAAATTTGGTTTGCCTAAGTTAGAGGTTAGATAAAGCTGGACACATAATTATTTGTATGAGCTGTTGAAATTTGGTTTGCCTAAGTTAGAGGTTAGATAAAGCTGGACACATAATTATTTGTATGAGCTGTTGAAATTTGGTTTGCCTAAGTTAGAGGCTAGATAAAGCTGGACACATAATTATTTGTATAAGTTGTTGAAATTTGGTTTGCCTAAGTTAGAGGCTAGATAAAGCAGGGCACAAAATTATTTGTATAAGGTGTTGAAATTTGGTTTGCTGAAGTTAGAGACTAGTTAAAGCAGGGCACAAAATAATTTGTATAATGTGTTGAAATTTGGTTTGCCTAAGTTAGAAGCTAGATAAAGCTGGACACATAATTATTTGTATGAGCTGTTGAAATTTGGTTTGCCTAAGTTAGAGGCTAGATAAAGCTGGACACATAATTATTTGTATAAGTTGTTGAAATTTGGTTTGCCTAAGTTAGAGGTTAGATAAAGCTGGACACATAATTATTTGTATGAGCTGTTGAAATTTGGTTTGCCTAAGTCTGAGGTTAGATAAAGCTGGACACATAATTATTTGTATGAGCTGTTGAAATTTGGTTTGCCTAAGTTAGAGGCTAGATAAAGCTGGACACATAATTATTTGTATGAGGTGTTAAAATTTGGTTTGCCTAAGTTACAGGTTAGATAAAGCAGGGCACAAAATTATTTGTATGAGCTGTTGAAATTTGGTTTGCCTAAGTTAGAGGTTAGATAAAGCTGGACACATAATTATTTGTATGAGGTGTTGAAATTTGGTTTGCCTAAGTTAGAGGTTAGATAAAGCTGGACACATAATTATTTGTATGAGCTGTTGAAATTTGGTTTGCCTAAGTTAGAGGTTAGATAAAGCTGGACACATAATTATTTGTATGAGGTGTTGAAATTTGGTTTGCCTAAGTTAGAGGTTAGATAAAGCTGGACACATAATTATTTGTGTAAGCTGTTTGAAATTTGGTTTGCCTAAGTTAGAGGTTAGATAAAGCTGGACACATAATTATTTGTATAAGCTGTTGAAATTTGGTTTGCCTAAGTTAGAGGCTAGATAAAGCTGGACACATAATTATTTGTATAAGCTGTTGAAATTTGGTTTGCCTAAGTTAGAGGTTAGATAAAGCTGGACACATAATTATTTGTATAAGCTGTTGAAATTTGGTTTGCCTAAGTTAGAGGTTAGATAAAGCTGGACACATAATTATTTGCATGAGCTGTTGAAATTTGGTTTGCCTAAGTTAGAGGTTAGATAAAGCTGGACACATAATTATTTGTATGAGCTGTTGAAATTTGGTTTGCCTAAGTTAGAGGCTAGATAAAGCTGGACACATAATTATTTGTATAAGCTGTTGAAATTTGGTTTGCCTAAGTTAGAGGTTAGATAAAGCTGGACACATAATTATTTGTATGAGCTGTTGAAATTTGGTTTGCCTAAGTTAGAGGTTAGATAAAGCTGGACACATAATTATTTGTATGAGGTGTTAAAATTTGGTTTGCCTAAGTTACAGGTTAGATAAAGCAGGGCACAAAATTATTTGTATGAGCTGTTGAAATTTGGTTTGCCTAAGTTAGAGGTTAGATAAAGCTGGACACATAATTATTTGTATGAGGTGTTGAAATTTGGTTTGCCTCAGTTACAGGTTAGATAAAGCAGGGCACAAAATTATTTGTATGAGCTGTTGAAATTTGGTTTGCCTAAGTTAGAGGTTAGATAAAGCTGGACACATAATTATTTGTATGAGGTGTTGAAATTTGGTTTGCCTAAGTAAGAGGTTAGATAAAGCTGGACACATAATTATTTGTATGAGCTGTTGAAATTTAGCTTGCCTAAGTTAGAGGTTAGATAAAGCTGGACACATAATTATTTGTATGAGGTGTTGAAATTGGGTGTGCCTAAGTTAGAGGTTAGATAAAGCTGGACACATAATTATTTGTATAAGCTGTTGAAATTTGGTT
The DNA here is from genome assembly GCF_026571515.1 of Ruditapes philippinarum. Taxonomy (NCBI): domain Eukaryota; kingdom Metazoa; phylum Mollusca; class Bivalvia; order Venerida; family Veneridae; genus Ruditapes; species Ruditapes philippinarum. Next base: position 31,733 of record NW_026853945.1, read on the forward strand.
TGCTTAAGTTGGAAGTTAGATAAAGCTGGACACATAATTATTTGTATAAGCTGTTGAAATTTGGTTTGCCTAAGTTAGAGGCTAGATAAAGCTGGACACATAATTATTTGTATAAGCTGTTGAAATTAGGTTTGCCTAAGTTAGAGGTTAGATAAAGCTGGACACATAATTATTTGTATAAGCTGTTGAAATTTGGTTTGCCTAAGTTAGAGGCTAGATAAAGCAGGACACATAATTATTTGTATGAGCTGTTGAAATTTGGTTTGCCTAAGTTAGAGGTTAGATAAAGCTGGACACATTATTATTTGTATAAGCCGTTCAAAGTTGTTAAACTGACGTTAGTGGCGAGAAGCAGGCCACAGTATTATTTCTATGAGCTTTTAAAAGTTGTTTTACTGACGTAAGAAGTTAGATAACGTAAGGAGACATACATCTATACAAAGAATGGCAAATTATTTCTTATAAACTGTCGGTAGATTATATATATGAAGATAGGTTGGGGGAGGGTTTTCTGTTAGTTGCAAGCTTTGTTTTTATTGGGAATCATTTTAACGTATCAAATTAATTACTATTCCAACACCGGCAAGAAATACCCAATAAATGTCTTGAAAACCATGATTTACATCAATAATATAAACCCTTATCGAATTACCTTTGCGCACGAACAGAGTATATAGAGGAACTTCTGATGAGAGAAATATCTTAAAAGACAACAAATACAAATCAACAAAACAACATGTAACATTCTAGTACAAGTACAAGGCGAACCAGGGTAAACAAATAGTTCGAAAAGGAATATCTTTTTTATCGCACACGATTACATAAAACTCACCATTATTGTCAAAAAAAAAGGATGGAAATACAAATGCAAATGTTAAGCAGATAATAAATCCAGCATGTCCTTCTTGTTGTAAAGTCAGCAAATGACAATTGTTATGTATGACAATTTAGGTTCTTGTTGATCAACAAATCAATCAACCAATAATAAAGAAGGTTACATACCTATTTAGTCTGAAAGATGCTATATTTACTTTTATTTCTCAAAAGCATTAAAAAGGTTTGTGCCTTGTTAAAGCTTTACACAATTTAATCATTGGTTGCATACCTGGGCCAAATTTTGCTTCTTTTACATTTTGTCAATTAGGACTGTTAAAGTGATTTTATATTTTGTATTGAAGTGAATACCACTTTGTTTACATTTTTGCTTCTATTATGACAATTCATTTCACATCAATTCTGTGCTATTTTACTTAAGTTTAGTTTATACGTATATGTATTTTACTTTGATTATGTTGGAAGCAATAAGCTTTCTGTATCACTCTTGAGTGCCTTCCTGGAACCAAGTAGTACAAAACAATGAGTGTAAGGGTTTTTTTAATGTGCCTGTCTTTAATAAGAGTATCTGAATCCTATTATTTCCTGACCACAAATGACTATTCGTACAGTTTACAGCTTAAGACATTATTTCTGGAATAAAATCAAAAGTCATCTCCAAATATGTTGCAAAGTTTCAATATACAGAACCACGCAATAGCATTGGATGTCTATTATCATAGTTAGGTTTACAATATTAGATTGTTTTATAACATCACGTATAGGGTATATTATAGAATGTGTATAAAAGCAAGAGTAAAATTATATTCTTAATTATATAATAAATCAAGTAATGCCCCCTTGAATAAAAGTAAAGTACTTTAAATCTCTTAAATTTCTGTCTTTCTTTGCATTTTTTGAATGTATGTATGTATTTGGTAATTAATGCTAAGAATTTTGTTGCATTCAAAACTGAAATACATTGAATAAACATTTTTGACACGAGTATTTAATTATGAAGAATTTATCAAATTAAATTAATTAAATGTCCTAAGTTAAAGCCTTATTTTTTTTACTTTTGAGTCGTTCTGTATATAAGAATAAATTTTTGTTGTTGACTTTTAGTCGCACCAAAACAGTAAAGGTCATATTGCGATCCAGCTTTACCGGTGAAGGAAAGCCTCAGACGCTCCTTCGTGCATTAAATCAGGCAAGAACACCTGATAAGATCCATCAACGTTACGTAAACAAGCTTGATAACTTCCTCACATGAACAATTCCAAAGCCCTTGGCGAGTGAGGGGTTATTAGTTTAAAGTCCAGGATCTTAACAGGTAGGCACGGGCGATCCTATTTTCTCGAGATAACTATATTAGACAAGTACAAATGTTGCTGCAATGCAGCAATTGAGAAGCTCCGCGCAAAAAAAAATGCGCTCATTACAGATACCTTACCAAATTATTCCTACGCACAGGTCATGTTATATTCAGATTAAGTACTATTGTAGATTTTTGCGAATGTTTTGTAAACCATTTTTTGCATAATTATACTTATCTTATGCACTGTCCATAATTAAAAAGAGGGGAAAGATATTTAATATAAAAAAATGCTTTCACTGATGCCTACCTGGTAAGGATTGAATACAAACAAGACTTACAAGACTTGTAAATGTTATGTGACATGACTGTACTATGTTCTGTTTGTGTCACTACTGTAGTCAGTAACATAAGATGATAAAAATATGATATTGTTAAATGCAGTTCAAAACTTACAAATTCGAATAAATAAGTAGAAAAACCGACCAGAACAGTCATATGTCAAATTTCAAAATATCTACATGATCAGTTTATATCTTCAATAACTTCGTCAAAACAGAATCTAGGATGCTGAAACCTTTAACCGAGTGTGGCATATATATTGCATTATGGAATAGACATACTAATGAACTTCAATATAACAAAGAAACCCACTTGTCTGGCAATAATTCGTTCACCCGTTTAAAAAAAATCAAGCCGTGTTCGCCATTTTGTCAAGTTTGCAACCAATTCGCTCGCTTGAACCAAGTGTGCAACCACTTCACGTCCTGCCCCTTGACCAATGACAGATTAAAATAACAACATCTGGTCTTCGGTTGCTAAAGAGATGTTATTCAAAAAACCTAACTGGTATTCAATCTTTTTCCTTTTTACCTAATTCTTTGATGTTACAACTGGTTTTGGTATTTGAATGAAATTATATCATTTCTACAAATAATTATCCTCCGTTCGCTATACTTTAAGATAAAGTTTCCTTTTAAAAGGAAAGGCTTGCACAGTTGTGCCTTCATCCCAACCCTTTAAAATTGTTTTTTTTTGTTTCAATTTATTATCAATTAATAAGCATGTATCAACTATGATACACGATCACAAATAGACGATTCAGCACGTGGCAAGGTTAATGATATGCATGGGCTATTTTTAGATTACCTCACCAAGAAGTTGAATTGCGTTCAGTAGATCTAAATATAACTCGATCATGCGTGATTTGGTAAGCAAGACCACCCTTTGAACTGCAGTCACCATTCTCTATTGTACAGACAAAAAACAATTATAAAAGAAACAAACTTTTGCGTCTTGAAAAACAATTGAAACGGAACAATTCGTTTATAATTTATTACGGTTTAAACCGATAAATCAAGTAAAAATAGAAATCCTATTTATATAAACAAACTGGGATTACCGAAGTAACTAAAATAGCTTAGATTTCCGTAATATTACTTCGTCTGATTCCGCAGTATGACGGAATCGCCCGAATTGTCACGATTGCAATTGGAACTACATCGGCTATTATCATTAATCCGAAGAGTGACGGAAAAGGCCGAAAAGTTGCGATTGGCACGATTGCAGCTGGTTTCCCGTTCAATCATGCACCAACAGATGTAAGCAGGAAACCACCTAACCGGAACAAGTTTTCCATATGAAATGGCTAAAGCCAAAAATAACATACATATGGAGTCATACTCATGGACATGCACCGGACATGGATCACATGTCTCGTACCATTGGTATAGCGGCCTAATGAGTTAATTTTGAAGCACTAAGTGGTGTGCTGTATCACTGACGCTAATGAAATGTAACTTTATATACTAAAGTTTAATTATTTCAAAACAACCAATATATCAACATGTTATTATCAAACATTTAATTTCATAAATATAAATTAAGAATAATTATCAAAAGCAAAATTATTAAAGTTTTATTCATGACATCTTCTTTATATTGACAAATTCAATCATTAATAGTATACTTGATATGCTGTGTGTAAATTAATTCAAAATGTAACAAATTATAATTTCATATACTAATAAAAAAGGGAAATAACAAATGCATTAACCTAAGTGTCAAAAATCAGAACATTTAGAGCTATTTAGAGCTATTTATAGCTTTCGAATTCATGTACAGCAGAACTGCTTACCTGTTCTGATTCATTAATATGACATGTTGCGAATCACCGAAGGGGAAACCAATATAGAAATCGAAAGGAGTTCTTGAATGCGGATTTACTTTTAGCTGTAAATCGAAGGGATTAAATGATCAAATCCGGGCCCATGGACAAAAAAAATAGTAAACACAAATACGCGCCTGTGGGCGCGGAGCAATTATATTTGAACTGTTCAAATCTTTGGAAAGCAAAGAGTTTTCGTCATGAAAATTGGAAAGAATAATTTCTTATACCAGTTATCACATTGTGTAAAATCATTATTTGGCTCCTTTTGGGAAATTACATGTCAAATTTGTTCCAAGAAGCATGAAATGAGCAAATGATTGGACAAATTCTACGATACATGCCAATAACGTCATCGTCCTTGCTTTTATTTTTGATGTCTTGCTTTTTTATACTAAATGAACATAGCTCTTTTTGGTTTTCCTCCAATGTTAATCCCCTTGATAAAGACAACATATCCCAGATATCTGGTGACTTATATGAATTGACATAGTTATGATTAAATTGATAGTAAAGAAACAAAATACTCTTTGATAAATAAACATTTAAGCTTTTATTATTATAGTTTATCGGACATTACAGTTGATGATAAGTTTGCTCTGAAATCACCAGTGAACTAACTTTGAATAAGGGTAATTTCCGTACAGAATATCATTCTATTGCCACAAAGTGTATTTATAAATATTATCAATTAGCTACGACTATTAACGCAAACTTTGTATTTTTTAAATGAACGATGTGACATTTAGTTGACACTCCCAGTTTTTTAATGCTTTTGACTGGAAACTTCTATCAGTATATTGTTGAGTTCAATTTTTCGTGTTCTAGAACTCAATGAGAGAAGCATTAAATGGGAAATTGCAAAATGATCTTATACTGCTAATTACGTATCATTATTTAGAAAAAAAGATAACATCTCGAATGCAGTCTAAGCAAAAACTAAATATTAAATAAAATATTGTGAAGAAAAGGACAGTTACATGTCCCACAGCCAAAAATACTGGATTAATGAATTGTACATGTAATTAAACCGAAGGAACTGAAGGATTTAAAGTACGTAACGGCACTGGTTACTTTAGGGGAAAATTCGTTATAAATAATAATAATAACAACAACAACAATACTACTACTAATTATAATAACATACACGGAACAAATTCAATTACATAAAGAGGTTAATAATAATAATAATCATATAATATAATAGCAATAATAATAATAATAATAATAATAATAATTATAATAATTATAATAATAATAATAATAATTACAACAACATACACGGAACACATTCAATTTCATAAACAGGTTAATAATAATAATAATAATAATAATAATAATAATAATAATAATTATAATAATAATAATGATAATAATAACAATAAAAAACCTATAACCAATTGTATAATTATATTAAAGTCTTAAATGTTTAGTCACTAATGTATGTATTTGCCAATAAAATAGAAAATACTTACAGATATACAAGACTTCCAACGACATCAGGATGATTTATATTTAAAAGATTTGAAATTTTATTTTTAAACGAAACGAATGATGTTTCAACGTTTTTAATATTGAAGAAAATAAGAGTATGTTCATAGTTAATATTTGCCTTTTTATAACAAAATATATCTTGTTGAAAATTAGTAAACTTAACTGAAAATGTAATCTTTTAAATTAATGCAACGACAGTGACTTTGTGTGTTTTGCTCAGTGCCTCTGGATGTAACCAACCGTATCAATTACAATACTGCAGAACGAATCAATTTAAAATGATTATAATTTTATCCGTATTTGGCTTAGTCATTTAATATTGTAAGGACATAGAAATTATCTACTAAGACTTAGCTTTATTCATCATTACGTATTGTTTTATTGTGGTTTTGTAGAAATTATATCTGGGAAGATCGGGCATCTAAGTAGAACGATATGTATCTCTCCTTAACATTCATGAACAAAATGTAGAATTGGACATAACACGTGACGATGCTCCATTTTATAGCTTCCAATGAATATTTTATTATAAATATTTCCTTCAGGAATACCATGATCTTGCACATGTTCGTAATATATTTTATAGAGTTAATTCATTTAGATAACGTTTTGTCTCAGTTTCATTGAAAACCATGATAAGTAGAACAATGAAGCGAGTCAATGGAAAAAAGCAAATCCTTAAAAAACGCCTTAAACGAAAAATTCAAATGTTGCTGGTTAAGCGTAATCATGGACGACACTTATAAAAGTATAAACTAGCATCCATTTCCCCGAGCACCTAAGTCTCTGGTGGGATACGAACATACAATGATGAGAGACAAGGAATTCCTATTAACATAATTTCTTAAATTAATAATAAAATAAAATATGGAACTGAACATATAGTATATGACAGCATACTTTATACATTTACTTAATACATTTAGATTATGACTGAGCCTAATGTAGCACTTCATACTGTCACACATTAAATTAATTAACAAAATAAAATATTACCTCTCACTTTTTTCGTAAGGTTAATTATCCCCCGCCGATGGAATCGTGAGGGGGATATAGTTTTGGCGTTGTCCGTCAATCCGTCCGTCCTTCCGTCCGGCCGTCCTTCCGTCCGTCCAAATTTCGTTTCCGGAGTAGTTCTCTGCAACTACTGGCTGGAATTCAACGAAACTTTATGGGAACCTGCAATACCAAGAGGAGATGCGCATATCGTCGGCTTGTTCGGGTCAGACACTTCAACTCAGAGTTATGGCCCTTGATTAGTTATGCAATATGCATATGGAGTAAAAATCGTTTCCGGAGTAGTTCTCTGCAACTAATGGCTGGAATTCAACGAAACTTTATGGGAATCATCAATATCAAGAGGAGATGCGCATATCGTCGGCTTGCTCCGGTCAGACCCTTTAACTCAGAGTAATGGCCCTTGATTAGTTATGTAGTATGCATATAGAGTAAAAATCGTTTCCGCACTACTTCTCTGCAACTACTGGCTGGAATTCAACGAAACTTTATGAGAACCTTCAATACCAAGAGGAGATGCGCATATCGTCGGCTTGTTTCGGTGAGACACTTTAACTCAGAGTTATGGCCCTTGATTAGTTATGCAGTATCCATATAGAAAAATATTTGTTTCCTCGCTACTTCTCTGCTACTACTGGCTGGAATTCAATGAAACTTTATGGGATACTAAGAGGAGATGTGCATATAGTCGCCTTGTTCCAGTCAGATACTTATAACTCAGATTTATGGCCCTTGATTAGTTATGTAGTATGCATACATCTCATTGGCATTTCCAGATTTTACTATTTAACACAAAGTTATGGCTCTGTTATTGCCCTGAATATTTATCAAGTTCAAAGAATATTACTGTTTATGCCATGATTAATATATAAATAAAGCCTTATGTCTTCAGTTGTTGTGTTAATAATAACCAGTACTCGGCGGGGGATATAAATTCAACGAATTTGCTTGTTTCCCATAGGACTCTGGGAGTTATTCTTACTGTTAATGTAAGTATACCACGTGACTAAGGAATTTATACTGTTACATAAGTAACAGTACTTTTTAACAGAATAAAATCTGTCCACGTGGTCTATTCTCTTGCTAAAAATAATCTAAAATCTCGATTCATTTTTATTTTCGAAGTTCCCCACGATAGGGTAACTTATAAAACTACCCATAAAATTTAGTTGTTTGCACCCTGGGGTGCTTTTCGCGTATAAAATATCTTTTTGTTGAATAGTTAAAAAGTAAACATCCGTTTTTAACGGAAGTAAATGCAATGCAAATAATAATGACAAACTGGAACATGCAGACGATTTCAGCATTCAACAAAGGATTATTTAACGTTTAAAAAGTTGAATATTAATTATGGACAGACATAGGATAGCATTGTTATTTTGTAAATGCACTTTGCCAAAAACCATGCGAAGAATATTTTGGATACAGAAGGATCAGATTTCGTAGATCATAACCGTATAAATTGGGTTGTGATTTGTTTTCCAAATAAAACACAGCTCATTGTATGTTTTTGACTAGTAGATATCATCACTTACTTAAAGAATAAAAGGAAAATAATGTCTCAAGTAAGCCTACAGTACAGTACACTTACAACTTGCAAGGTAAGGACTCTTGGTTTAATTTTGTTACAGTTAGATTTAGTCATCACGGTATTTGTTTGGGGTAATAAAATGAATAACACATGGGTTTGTGAGTAACAGTAAAACTATTATCCCTCGTTAAAATACTGTTACCCTCGGCTAACGCCTCGGATAACAGTATTTTCCTCGGGATGCTATTTTAACTGTTACCCACAAACCCGTGTTATTTATATACTATTGTACTAGCAAATAAAGCTTGTAGCACGTAAAACATTCATGCACATGTATTGTCCCAGGTGAAAAAGTCCTTGTAGTTAAGTTTAAATTTTCAATTTGGTTCTGTATCTGAATTTAAAACATATTGATAAAATTTGATATTGAGATGTTGTAAGTTAATTCCAATAAATTTACCACAACATCTTTGTTATTAAAAGATCATATGTCAATGTTTGTAGTTAAATCTTTTGTTATTCAAATAAAAGGTCAGAGTAGGGATCTATTAATTGCTTCTTACTCCATGATAAACATAACGGGAAATATACTCTCTGATAAGATGTCATGGACCTAAAACCCTTCTAAATAAATACCTTGTTTTCATTATGAAGTTCGTTGGAAGCAGAACTTATATATAATTTACTTCTTTTATGAACATAATGCATATTTCGTGAATGATAAGACAGGTGGGGGCACTATGGGCACCGATTCATAAAAAAATACGAGCTATTATTAAAAACAATATTTTGGAAGTTTTCATTATTCTTCTTCAACTTTTTTCGAAATTTTAAAGAGCTCAATTTCAAGTCATCCCGTTGTATCATTACTAGTATTTGATAACTTAAAGCGCCTTGGTGATTCTGGAAAACTCAATTTCTATATTGTATAAATGAGTCTCTCAGCATACATGTATTTTCATAAGATACAATAATTACAGATAATGACGAATATTTTTCCCCGTAAAAATCACCGTGTCTTAATGATTTCTACATTATCTCAGAAACGAAACATTTTGCGTCAGGCGTTCTCATCTAGTGACAGAATGAATCTCCTAGTATTTCCACTTTGACACATTCATTCCCCTCTCGACATACCATATCAACTGTTTATGTTTCCTAATAGGCGAATACAGCCGCTTGATTGAACATTCTTGTACAATCTTTTCCCCCGCAATAAGAATAATTGCAGTTTAACATGTCACAGAGGCATTTAATTGCACCCTATAACAGACATTACCTGTTAAACGTCACACAATATATCTATACAGACTTGAACAGTATTTTCAAGGGTGTCGTTAGGGTAGATATTAAGAACATTGCTCTTTCGTAATCATTCCATAACGTCGAATAAAAGTGGTTTACCAGAACATAAATACAAACTCAAATGCCGTTTTCTCAGTGTTTTTTCCTATATGTATTATGTTTTATCGACAGTTTTGGTATTTTATTTTTAGACTATAATGGGTCAACATAGTTATTTAATAAACTAAATACAGAGGTTATACTTGTTTCATTATCATTCTTAACAGGGATCTGAGGTTTTCGGTGAGAAAACTTGGCCTTAATCTTAATACAAAGTACTACATTTGTGAATATGAATCTCTTTATGCAATCATAAAAAGGAAAATAAAGACTTTCAGAACAGGTGTTTTATATTATTAAAGCCGTGTTTTATTTTTCTTTCAGAAGAAAATGTATATAATATATAAAATTATGTGATGATAATATAACAAATTGTATTTCGAACAATACAACTAATGAATTTAGAATCTTAAGTAAATTAATTTAATGGCATAATTATGAATATATCTGGGCTGATGTGACTACTTTGAATCTCTTTATTAAGGATTATGGACCTGAATGGGAATATATGCTAGCCGGTATATTGTCATTTCTAAAATAGTGACATAACAGTGTAAAAATCTGGAAACAAAGTAAACCACCTTCCTTCTTTTAAGACATAAATGTACTAAAATTAGGTATTTTAGGGTTATGCTCGCTTAAAACTGGTTTAAACTCCACAGTGTTGTTATTACTACTGACCGTTCTAGGACGGTACCCATCTGTGTTCCTTCACATGTATTATTTGTGTATTGTAAAATGTCTTGACTGTTTGCAAGTTTTGTGATGTCTTGTCATGTTAATTTTTTTCTTCCCGTTTTGTGCCGTGCACCCCCTCATTTACCTTTACACACTTTGTTCCTTAATTTCCGTATCGGCCGTTTTAGTTCTTATAATTTTACTTATAACTTATCTCCCCCTACTTTCACCGCCCATGTGTCCTCTTCCAATTTATAGTTCGGTGCCTTCTGGGTGCCTTACTGGTTTGACTGGATTGTGTCGGGAGCCTTTATTCTCATTTTCTCTTTTTATTACGATAACTGTCAAAAGTAAGAAGGAATCTCATCATTTGCTGATATGGAAAATTTGTTCTAATTTTAGTTGTGTTAGTAATAATGTTAAATACACATGAAGTTACAACACATGGATACTTGCAGATGCTATGAAGACTTTTGAACCATAACTCAATAGTTAAGATATAACTTTTTAATTTTGCTAATTCATTTAGTTTGTCATCTTATTTTTTTAGTAAATTGTTTTCTACTGATACAAAGCAAGCTTAATTAATGTTAATACCCTGCTTTTTATAGTCGCAAGCATTACTGCGTAATTATATGTCATGTAACATGAACATTTATTGAATAATAAACTTTATTCTTGTCTGTTCTATAACAAACATTTTGTTATGATCTAACAGCGCTATTTAATTTTTAGAGCAAATAAAGACTGTGTGAACTAGTTTGAACGTTAACCATATTATATAACACGTACACGTCCACACTGAATGGTATCATTTTGGCTTTAAAAATCTCATTTAACTTTAAATAACTCCAGTTCCTCTCGTCATTTTTTCCTGTTTTGCATTTAATTCCAAGCAAACATCCAGATCATGACCTTAATTCATTTAAGGTTTGATCGTTCATTTATACTAATACAATTTATTTTATATTCAGTTTATTTAAATAGCGGGAATATCTGCCGAATAAATAATGAAATAATGAGGTGACCGGTAAATTAATTACCAATATAACTCGCAGTGACTCTTCCCAGAGTTCAGTTATGTGATTATCTTATGTCGAATTCATACATGACAAGTTTCAAAAATAATCTTCATCTCTCTTAAGAATGATTTATATTGACATGTAACTTTTTAACTTTTCACACATACACAAGATTTAATTCCATTTAAAATCCAGAGGTTCATATTTATGAACCTTTTAATTTGTGATCTTTATTTCACGTAGATTCTATTTCATTGAAATTAAAATATGTTAAGCGATACGCTAGGACCTTTTTGTATGCCTTTGTATTTTGAGATTTATTTAATAATTGTATAACCTGTGTCTTTTAATCCGCCAAACATATTGTAAACCGGAAATCTACCATTTTCATCAAAACTTTGCTAATTGTATGTGACGTAATTGCCGATCATATTGGATATTATCATTATTTGGCGGAGTCTAATTTTGTCATGCCGCCAGCCTTTCATTAGCCACAGGATGATGTTCTTCCACATTGCCTTGAGCCATTCTTCCATTGTAGCGCTTTAGACATCTTCGGATTACGTGCTCTAATAATATGTTTTCTGTGTTTGTACTTATGGTGCCTAAGACAGCTTTAGAAATGCATATTTTTTATGTGAATTGTGATCATCTCTAAAATGTAGTTATACGTGTGTGTCATTATCGAATCTTAAATTAAATCAATTACAATTCAATTTTTCTACAGGAAAGATGGCTGCGTTATCATTATTATGTAAATTTTCATTTGGCGATTTTCCAGCTTAACTGGTGTAAGAACTTTTTGAGACTGGATAGGTACCTCACATGAAAAAATCCAAAGTCCCTGTCGGGATTAAAATCCATAGTGGTGAGGGGCATGTAAACGACCATATCCATTTGGTTTTGTTCTTTTATTTTGCGCATGATTAACTTGAAATAGAAAAAAATAAGGATAAGATTCTTTAGGTAATTGTTTCTGCTGCAATATTTTCGCGATCCGATGACAATTCAAGGTCTGTATTTATCATAGTTCATAAAACATGACCATGTCAAGGAAACATGTCTTAGAGTCGCTGTATTTCTGATTTTTTTCTGACGTTTACCTTATCAAAGGGAAATAATTATATTTTATATTTACTTCGCCAGGTATTTAAGAAGAAAATCGAAAGTTGTTTCCTAGTCACTTCGTACAAAGTCATTATTTTGCTCCTTTTGGAAATTGTATCTCTTTATACAACACAAGGAAGCATGAAATGACCAAATGATTGAAAGATTCTACTTGTGATGACAAGAAAGTTCTGTTTAATGTCTGATTTCTTGTTATTTGTCACCTAATGAGAGTTGTTATAAATGTTTGTGAGATGACCAATGTCCAATTTACTGTTTGATGAGTGACATTTAGTACAATACACCAAGACTTATAGTTGTTTTAACGACAGTGAGCTACACGATGTTTTCCTTTGATATTAATCACATAAATATAGCAAATGTAGCTCAAATATAATTATAAATGTAAATGCTTGATAATTTAACATCGAGTCGACGGGCGTCCGCCATTTCCTTGTTTTGTAGACATACTACTTATAATACCTAATAGAGGCGCTTATAGAATCTGCTATGTATGTTACATGATATAATTCGACATTTATTTTGTATTACTATAAAACAATTCTAGTTTATTTGATATTACAGTTAATGGCAGTGTGGTAAAAGATATTTTTGTCTTAAATTGCTAATAAACTGATTTCTGAAAGTATGAATTTCTGTACAATGTGGCACTAATTGCCGTTAAGTATAGTCTAAATTCTATCTATGACCTTTAATTATTAACGCAAATTCAAGGTTATTGATATGAACGATTAGTTGTGTATACTGTACCTCTTAATTGCGCATTGTGAGAGATCTATATTGGAATATAGAACACTTTCTTTTGTAATACGAAATAAACTTGTAAGTAAGCAAAATCTTGTGGACGGAAAACATGTACCTTCCAATTTATTAGCAATCAGATGGTTTTGTTTAGTTAATTGGGATTCGAAGTATTAAATAAACATTATGTATTTAGGTATATTTTTTACTTATCGCATTTTGTTTTCAAATTGCTAGAAACACAGACTGTTGTAATTGATAAATATGCTGCTTTGCAAAAGGCGTTTTTGTATTTTCATCATGCAATGATTATACCAATAGTGGATCCATCATTTAACAAGAATGATGTACCATCGCGGCAAATGGCACATATTTGTAATATGACTGCAATCATATAATGAATGTAAATGATAATGAGTAATCAATTTTGTTTAAGTTTTTGTGGCACAAGTCCAGTAAGGACGATTTTCCAGTTGAAAACCTCACTTCTTTCCATTATCTTAGACACGTAAGGACACCGGTGAAACGTAAGCTTGCTGCATAGCTTCCTCACATAAAACAATTAAGTCATTGACGGGATTCGAACCCACAGCGTTAAAGGTCAAATTGATAAATTATTAAAATCTGGAGACAAAGTGATCCCTCGGAAGCATTAATCACAAAAAGATTAACCAATAAATATGCTCTGTTCTTAAAATGACAATAAAAACCTTTTTGTAGTACTTAAAGGTATTGAAAAGGTATTGCATGTATTTGACTCAAGAATTAACAACTTATAGTGAGCTGTCAACGTTTTTATAGTAAATCAAAGATAAAAATACGATAGATTTGACAGAAAATATAAAGCGTTTGCTTGCAAAAGCGCGACAGAGAACTTGGTATACATTTAAAAACAAGATCCCCACACATGTATTGCAATGCGATATTGGCATTTCATATGTTTGCAATTAATATTATGTTAATTAAAATTCAATTAGAGCTAATATCAAATTCATTGCTTAAAAGCTACTCATACTTGGAAGATTAATGTGTTTCTTCTGCAGTGACAGTTGCTGAATGCATCTAAAGAATGTTGCCCAGTGCACTATGTGTATAAATAATGAAGTTATTTTTAATGTGTTTACTCAGTGTCTCTTATATTTAACCAGTCAGATTTATGGTATTACTGTGAATGTTATCAATTTGAAAAGATGGATGTGTTTTGCTTTGGCTATCATCATCTCTTGATTTGTGTAAACTTACACTGAATAAAAAATGCTGATTTACATTTACGCTGCTTATTCAATCAATAGGGACATATAATGCTCCAATGAAGATTTCAACCACTGGTTATTTCAAGACTATGATGTTTGAATTTGGTGGCGTTTTCAAAAACTTAGACGCCCTTTTTTCAATGAATATATAATCTACCAAAAACTAAAAAGTTTCCATAAGTTTGTTTTATGTATTTAAGTCACTGCCCCACTCGTGCATTTTTTCCAGGCTGGATCGTATACCTGAGTACATCCACCGAATAAGATGGTGAATGAACGAGTAAGGTAAGGTTAGGTTAGGTTAGGTTAGGCTGAAAAATAGTAACATTTGCAATATATACACTTGGTGATTAACGAAATATTTTTCTTGTTTAATTTATTGATACTTATATAATTTGTTTTCGATATATGGCGTTAATCATTATTTAAAACTCATAACAGATGGATATCATTTGATGTTATATAAAACAAGTGACATATCCTGTGATGTTTGCTATCTGAGAAAGGCTTTTCTATTTATCTTAAAATTCAAATGTTAAAAAAGTGGGTGGGGTAATTAAAATAGAGTTTTATGCAAATGAAGCTGTTTTAATTAACCTTCGCGATTTTTTTCTGAAAAACTGCTGTTATGCTAAAAAATCTAAAATATTTTTTTTGAAATTTTCATCCATAAGGGCCTTTTTTCGCGTGGCCGGTCACACATAATATTTGCATATTATTATACATTATTTTTGATGTCAGACAACGATATTTAATTTGTCGATTGTTCGCTTTAAATAGGAATAATTGACAATAGTAAGGATGTTTCGTTTTCGTAAAAATCGCAACGCAACGAAAACTATTTCCTTATATGTAGTTTTTTTAAATACTTTTCGTGCATCAATGTAGTACATGTACATAGTAATTAAATCATTTTACATAATTATACACCACATGACATAAAGATATATACATATTCATATCTGTTTATTTATGAGACAATGTTAAAACAGTTTGAATATGTAACGTTTTCTGAAACTGTGTTTACATTTCACTGTTTGTTACATTGTTTTTTCTTTATTTGTAAAATTATGTTGTCCTTAAGGGCAGGTTGCCTTATAGAATTTAAGAATAAAAAAACTGACAAAATTTTAAAAAAGTAATTTGTCATAAAAACGCTCGTCTATATCAATGTTTATGCTGCAATTGAATTTATTGGCAGACAAATCAACATGATTTAAATTGCAAACTGTTAATCACCTCAATTTCTTGAATTTATATTCTCTAGAATAATGTATTCATATGATTTTTAATTTTTTCATATAACATAAATTATTTTTAGCATAATACCATAACTTGAATAGATAATAGATAAATCATTTTCATTTTATTTGATAGGCTGTATAAGATATACTGATTGATAAGATGTTTCTAAATTATTATCTCCCTTTTTACAATTTCAACATGTGATTAAAGCACGTTTTTGTGTTTTTTCTTTGAAATTCTAAACTTTCACATAAGTAACTGTTATTTTCATACTTGTTGTAATAATTTACTAACCTACTTTCTCTATGAAAATATATGTATCTTTTGATCCAGTTATTTTATGTAATTCTTTTCGAAAATTATATATGCTAAGTAAAAAAATACGTTTATACATCCATATGCACATGTTTTATTGTATTAAACAGTAATAGACGTTTTATCTTATTGTAATATTATAACGTTTCTTTTACGCGCCAAATGTGTCGTCTATTAACGTAGACGTCTGTTTTGTACGTTACGTCATTTCCTTTATGTATCAACTGAGGAAGCTGAATAAAGCGAAACATGTTTTGATACTTAACTTTGTGTTGGTTTTTGATCCAATTGTCCTATTCTCTAGAATAGAAATGCTTCTTAACTTGACTACAAGAAGATGTTTTATATTGATCAACATTTATTTTTCTTGTTTTGTAAATTTAAAATCCTTCAGCATATGATATGGCACAGCAGGTTAGAAATAGAGGTGGAACTTAGCAAGAAGCTTGTTTTCCCAAGTATTATCCAGACCAACCAGATTTTGTACTGTGGTCTGAAAAGGGAAGAAACTCATCATGATTGAGTTAACAGTACCGTGGGAGACAAGATGTGAAGAGGCCTCGAAAGGAAGACGGCAAAGTATTCAGAGCTTCTCTACCAATGTAGACAGAGAGCCTGGCATGCAAGGCTGTTACCTATTGAAGTATATGTGCGAGGGTTTTGTTCGCAATCTGTGTGTCGACTGATGACAGCGGTCGGAACTACTGGAAGGGATAGACGTAAGACAATCCAGAGACTTAGGCAAGCTGCCGAGCGTGCGTCTAGCTGGCTGTGACTGAGACGAAAGGAGAATAGCTGGCTGGAAGCAATCGACCGTAAGGTGGTTGGCCCACTCGCCAGCAGATAAACATGGATAAGGGCCGAAATATCAATGACGGCAAGCACCTTGCTGGTAATGGAGGTCAATCAGCTATCAAGAAGTGCCACAGGCAGGAGATCTACTGAAGATCTACATAAGGTACGTTCCAGATTGTATCTTAATCATATACAAGAAAGTCCTGTCAAAATTTATGTCACCAGAAGATGATTTCGCACCTTATGTCATGTAAGAATTTTAATTTGTATCATGACAATCTTTTACACTATATGGTTTTTTTGTCTTTAAAGAAATGTTCAAACTCTTTTAACTACTTGGAATGTATTTATTTGATATATTTTAGTATCTGTCAGGTATAATGAAATAAAGGGCTGTTAATTGGAACGGCATGAATTGATCTCATCATGATTATCTTTTTTAGAATCATTCTCTTTAAACATCTATAAGAACCCTATTGACCGGTCAGTGCACGTTATGGATGTATTATTTTTGATTTTCAGATGGCAGGAATAAATGCCTGCAATGAAGTAAACGAAAATCAGTTTTGGGGAATAAATTGAATTGCTCCAAATATATTTTACAATTGTGAGAGAATGCGTTTTTATGAACCTGAAATAAATATTTTTACAAAACTATTTGCTTTAAGCATTTTTATTTTCAATCAAGTTACAATACAATTACAACACAGAAACAATAATACAATATCATAATAAAGTGGATTGTACTGAAAGGTAAAAGTTTATTATAATTCTCTCTACTTCTAGCTAGACAACGGTACAGATTTTGGCGATACAGATGATTTAATAATTTTTTTACATCCAAGATTAAATATGTTAACATTATTATAAGAAAATAAGACAGAATTAAAACAAAAACAAAAATGGAGAGATGAAAATAGGGACGCGTTAAAACTATTTGCAATATGATTTATCACTGTTTGTCCTTCATATTATTTATACTGTCAGATTT
Source organism: Ruditapes philippinarum (assembly GCF_026571515.1). Taxonomy (NCBI): domain Eukaryota; kingdom Metazoa; phylum Mollusca; class Bivalvia; order Venerida; family Veneridae; genus Ruditapes; species Ruditapes philippinarum. Next base: position 49,642 of record NW_026853945.1, read on the forward strand.
GATACTACATTTGAAAAAGAAAACAAGCAAATTAAAATGAATTCTGCATAATACTATGATAAAACACCTTAAATATTACAATAAAACAAACTAAGAGAACGAATGTGCGGGAAAATTTCTTTCATGCTCCTAAGTAATAAAGTCCTCTGCATATGTCATTTAATCTTGTAACTGGAATCAAATTAACTCTATTTAAATTACGGATTATCGTTTTAAATCCATGTTCCTCTACTACTCTAAACCATTCCTTGAAAAAAATATGTATACATAAGGGTTAGGTGAATATTATGTTATCGGTGTCATGGACCTCCGCGATATGACCTTTGTCGGTCAATACATGGAAATATACCATTAGTCTTATATTGATATATAAATTTTCATTCATCTTTTTCTTAGATTGCATATAATTGTGTATTGAATAATTTAACATAAGTATTCGATTTAGATAAAACAATTTGTTTTTTCTCGTCTCGTCTCGATATACTTTGTTATTATACTTCTTTTCTTTTAAAATGCTTATACTAAATTATTAAAACTTATTAGTATTATCTTAAATTAGCTTATCATGAAGGAATAAAAGATTGTCAACAAGCCATCTGCAAAAAAATACAAGAAGCAAATGATCAAAAATATTAAAAATATATCAATCCCGTTTGAAACAATTTCATTCTCGGCAGATAATGTTTTAAACTTGAAATATAACATTTTGTGATTTTTCAATGAGAAATTTTGTCATCAATTTATTTAATAGTAAACATATTTTTTTTGTAACAAGAAAAATTATTGACTGTTTTTTAATTCGAATCAACGCCACACATATAACACCAAATATTTTAAAATTGTCCATCTTCTTAAAACACAAACAGCTTTATACGTGATCAAGAACGTAAACTCAAATGTTTAATTGGATGTCACATTAAGAAATAAAAAATGGTTTCTTATTAGAGTGATTCGTCAAGAGTACTTAGCATACCGGTTTCTAATTATTTAGGTCCAAATTAATTATATATTCACATTAGAACATCGGGTTTTCGTGAATTATCACGTTTAGTGTCACGTGTTGACAAAAGGCTCTGGATAATCCAAAAGTGAAGTATAACTTGTTTGACAAAATAATTAAAAATTGAGGCATACATAAAAAAGAACAAACACCAACATGTTTCAACTGAAACAAGTTACTATATAATTCATGTTTCTAAAATTTTATTAAAATACATCTATAACAAAGCGTTCTTTGATTCACACCGAATGAAAATCATTATCTAATCACTTTCGAAAAAACGTAATTCGTGACTTTTTTAAATTTCGATTAGTTAACTTTTTATAAAAAGCAAAACTTAAATTCTCGAGGACAAAGTTGGCTTCAAGTTTGAATCTAACTGTTTATTTATTTATATTCAAAATGTATCATCTACATCTATAAGATTTAATATAATGTGTGACATTGTTTATTAATATATATCAAATGTATTATATTTCAGGGGAAAAAAGACAAAAATAGGTTGCGAATTCCTATGAATTTACAACATGATAATGATACAGCAATTTCAACTGAGTTGCTCAAATCCAAAGAACCCTTTTACAGTATACATGGTTATTTTTAAATTTCGCTCTGGTTTAAATAATCAACAAATGTATAAACAATTATTTTTTTTCATTGTATATATATCTATAATATATCAATATATGTCAAATTTAAAAACGATACAGTAAAGGCAATGATATCAAACTAAGTACTCACACGATGAACACTTATTATACACTATCTACTCTTTTCTAACAATTTTTAATTCGTAATTTATATACAAAATTCCAAAAAAACAACATTAAAAACCACCACCACGACCCGAAGTATCAACCACAATATCTAGCGTACCACCATCCTCAACTAAACAGCAACAGCAATAACTTCAACATCACTGAAAAAACTTTCATTCAAAACCAAGGTTGACTTAAAATGTTCTTAACAGTAAAATTCCTTTTTTACTAAAGCAGATGTTTATACAATATACAGAGTTCCCTGATTGTTTAAGAAATACACAGATAATGTAGCGATACCCATTGAGGAATTAAATAGAAATATCTAAATTTTGTTTTCTCAATATTTGCAAGTGTCGTATGTTTTTTGAAAATGCAAAACATACATACAACACCCATAGGCAACTACAATATTAAACATCATCAACAACGATGAAATCGAAATCAAAGGATGTAACAACAACAACAACAACAACAACAATACCATCAATAACCTTTCCTGAATACCAACACTTCCAACCAACATTATCAACTGAAACAAGTTACTATGTAATTAAAGTTTCTATACATCCATAACAAAGCGTTCTTTGATTCACATCGAATCCAAAATATTATCTAATCGCTTTAAAAAAAAAACGTTATTCATGACTTTTTTTGAAATTTTCGATTAGTTAACTTTTTATAAAAAGCAAAACTTAAATTCAATAGGACAAAGTTGGCTCCAAGTTTGATTCTAACTGTTTTATTTATTGATATAAAAATGTATAATCTACATCTATAAGATTCAATATAATGTGTGACATTGTTTAATATATATCAAATGTATTATATTTCAGGGGGGAAAAGACAAAAATAGGTTGCGAATTCCTATGAATTTACACCATGATAATGATACAGCTATTTCAACTGAGATGCTCAAATCCAAAGAACCCTTTACAGTATACATGTTTTTTTAATATTTCGCTCTGGTTTAAATAATCAACAAATGTATAAACAATTAATTTTTTTCATTGTCAATATATCCATAATATATCAATATATGTCAAAATTTAAAAACGATAAAGTAAAGGCAATGGTATCAAACTAAGTACTCACACAATGTACACATATAATACACTATCGTCTCTTTTCTAACAATTTTTAATTCGTAATTTATATACAAAATTCCAAAAAAAAAAAACATTAAAAAACCACCACCACGACCCCAAGTATCAACCACAATATCTAGCGTACCACCATCCTCAACTAAACAACAACAGCAATAACTTCAACATCACTGAAAAAATCTTTCATTCAAAACCAAGGTTGACTTAAAATGTTCTTGACAGTAGAATTCCTTTTTTACTAAAGCAGATGTTTATACAATATACAGAGTTCCCTGATTGTTTAAGAAATACACAGATAATGTAGCGATACCCATTGTGGAATTAAATAGAAACATCTAAATTTTGTTTTCTCAATATTTGCTAGTGTCGTATGTTTTTAGAAAATGCAAAACATACATATAACACCCATAGGCAACTACAATATTAAACATCATCAAGAAAGATGAAATCGAAATCAAAGGATAAAACAACAACAACAACAACAACAACAACAATACCATCAATAACCTTTCCTGAATACCAACACTTCCAACCAACATTATCAACTGAAACAAGTTACTATGTAATTCAAGTTGCTATACATCCATAATAAAGCGTTCTTTGATTCACATCGAATCCAAAATATTATCTAATCGCTTTTAAAAAAAAAACGTAATTCATGACTTTTTTTGAAATTTTCGATTAGTTAACTTTTTATAAAAAGCAAAACTTAAATTCAATAGGACAAAGTTGGCTCCAAGTTTGATTCTAACTGTTTTATTTATTGATATACAAAATGTATAATCTACATCTATAAAATTCAATATAATGTGTGACATTGTTTAATATATATCAAATGTATTATATTTCAGGGGGAAAAAAGGCAAAAATAGGTTGCGATTCCTTTGAATTTACACCATGATAATGATACAGCAAGCTCAAATTAAAAGAACCCTTTTACAGTATACACATTATTTTATTTCATTATGGTTTAAATAATCAACGAATGTATAAACAATTAATATTTGCACTGTCAAAATATCCATAATATATCAATACATGTCAAAATATAAAAACGATAAAGTACAGGCAATGGTATCAAACTAAGTACTCACACAATGTACACTTATAATACACTATTATCTCTTCTTTAGCAATTTTCCATTCGTAATTTATATACAAAATTTCAAATAAAACAACATTAAAAACCACCACCACGACCCCAAGTATCAACCACAATATCTAGCATACCACAATCCTCAACTAAACAACAACAGCAATAACTTCAACATCACTGAAAAAATCTTTCATTCAAAACAAAGTTTGACTGAATAACTTTTCATTTAAGTACTTCTATTTCAGTCAAATAAATTTCCCTTTTATATGAGAGTTTTCTATATTTTATTTTAAAAAGTTGATATTTCCTTAGAAGGGAAACGTTAGGAGTATATTATTTTGTTTTTATTTTGAAATTCTTTGGAAACGATAATTATAATTCTGATTTCTTTAGATACGGGGTGGCTTCAAAAAATGTATCTTTTTGTTTATTTATTTCAAATCAAACATTATGTGAGTAATGGTTTTACAACAATAAAAGTACAAGCTCTTTCACGATATAAGAAGAGGTTAGTAATTGAAAATACAGCATAGACATATTCATCAATTTTAATTGAAAAGAAAATTCTTTTACAGTAAACTGGATATAATTTTGTTATCCTACTATATCTTACCTAATAAAAGTATAAAGAGACCTATTTACGATCTTCGTGATGTCAAAATAAAAAAAATTTAGGACGATAAAATTGACCGAGTTGTTAACCCTTTCTCTGCACAAATAATAAAATAGTCGGAAATATTATGTTAAACATTAGCATCAGCATCTGCAGCTGCATCAGCACCAAAAATATCAATAACAACAATGATAATAATAATGCAAAAACGACCACAACCACTTACATCGTTTATGTCACTAAACAATTTCACTTTTGCAACCACCACCAAAATATAATCAAAATAAATATTTGAAATATTAAGATTTAGCAAGGAATAAATTGTTTTAATCAGTATTTTCTCAATTTCATCAAAAGTTTTCTTCTACTTCACCCAATTTGTATTGAATTGTCTTTGGAAAATGAAAAAAATACATTACTCTACGTGTTTTCTTAAAATACGCGTTTAAATTTTTTAAAAAATCAACTAAAATGCCGATATTTATACTTTTTCTAACCAGTCTTTTTAACAAATGCAGGAAGATGAAATTTCATGTGAAATACATAATAACTAAAGGACACACGATGCATTAAGAATATAATAATATGATTAAATAACTTTTTGAAAAAGTGTATACTTCCTTTGTTCTCTAAATTCTTTTTCATGCATTCAACACAAATATCTAATGTAAAAACTTGAAATGTATTACAACAACATGCCTTTATTGTTTTTATTTATTCTAATTTTATTAATTTTGTTACCATTTTACTGTTTCTTTTAGTAAGTCTATTATGATCTTAATATAGAAGGCAATACACTATATTTTGTATGATTTACTAAATGATGAAGTGCAATTTTGTGTACATTGGTGATACTTTAATAATAGTTAATAATAATACAACATATATAGAGCAAAACTATCAAAGTGTTGCCAATAAAGAAAATATTTGTTGATAGAGTGGCATGTCTATACAATGACAACGAATGTAACTTTTTTATACCATTTTTTTCAAAATATTAATTAAAACACTGAAGGCAAAAACAACCAAACCAAAAACAACAACATCAACAACCATCATATAAAACTTTAATAAGTTAAAGTATTTGCAACATTGATACACAGCTTTTATGCTCAGTGATCTTGTGTATGTTTGGTCTAAACCAGTACTGCGAGGATCCCGATTTTTTTTTCTTTCACATATTTCTTAATTCCTACAGACACATAGTTTAACCATTTCAGTGTTACAGTGGTAGTTTGTGTGTCCTCTAGGGTGCATATCATTGTTTTGTGCCATTTCAAAATAAATCCTTACATAAGTAATACAGCCTGTAAAGAAAGAATAGATGCGACGTTTTGTTGAAAGTATTATTTTGCGTTCCGAGTCCTATGAATTTCAATTTACTCTTTGTTAGCTGTGTCTTTAAATAACTGTATCTCTACAAATAACGAAAAAAGAAAGAACAGAAAAAAATGAAACAAAATGTTCATAGGCTTGTTGACCCAAAACGACGACCTATGTTATACAAGGCCAACGTCTTATTAACACAGCTGTTGCAATTAAGGTTGTTACCACACTTAAGTGAAATTTTATATACTCGTATGTATATAATTATGCTTCCTAAACAATTTTCAAACATCGAAGAATATGTAAAATATGTACAGCTGTTGCAATTAAGGTTGTTAGCACACTTAAGTGAACTTTTATATATGTATATAATTAAGTTTCCTAAACAATTTTCAAACATCGAAGAATATATTAAATATGTACTGCAAATATTTGTCAACATTATATGTAGTCATAAAAATACAATTTATAAGCATTCATTTCTTATTGAAAAAATTGACCTAGATTATAGAAAATAAATGTCTAATTACCTCCCTTGATTTACTTGAAATGCAAATTTGGTAATATCTTTACAAATAATGATTTTTGGAACTTACAACATTGATACATTTTCACTTGAGCATTATATTTTTGATGTAGAACCATGAAAAATTGAGTTTCATGATTTTTAATGTAACGAATTAAACCATGATAAAATTGAAAGAAGTAGACGGATATCCCCATTGTGAAATAGGATTTTTAAATGCGCACGTTCATGTATGTGTATAAAGAGTCAATAAAACTATACAATAAAAGGATTTAACCCCCATAATGGCTATCATTTTTGTCGAAATCTTATATAAGACAAGATTCATTGATTAACTTGCTTAATATCCTTGTTTCACATGGCAAAATAAAATTTCCAAACACATGCACACCTTATAAACAATAAGCTGTAAGTAAATATCCTAAAACAAATTTTCATTTCATGAGGAATTACTTTGAGAATAATCAAGGCAAAGTCGCTTGAAAAATGGATAATAGCTTATAACCTCAAAAGTCAGTTATCCATAATAAATAAGACAGAAACTGTTCTTAGACTTTACTCAAAAAGTTATGTTTTACCTGGTTGATTTATGACAGAAAATAATTCGACTGAAAGCTTCAATGTTGATGACGTATATGCAGGGATTGAACAGTGCATTTAGAAAAAGAACTGTGATAGCCATATCCGTAGCAACTTGAGTAGATACCTTAAATGCCATATTTAAGATAAAGAGCGCAAGCGATGACCAAATACATATATTTGAGCAGAACAGAGCATACGTGTAGGTCTTAAGCGCCTTTTGAACCATTTTGTCTCTTTTTACTTCGAAGTCCCTAAGTTTTGGTTTGTTTTCACCTTTGGAATGGATAGATTCTTTTGAATGATTTTCAGAGATCAAACTCGTAGTGGTGACATGTTTAATTTCAGACTCCGTGTTAATTGTAGAAATAGAAAGTTGCAGATTTTGATCAAATTTTGTTTTGCAATCGTCGTTTTTATTTTTGGTTTCAATAGTTAAAGCACAGAGCTTTTTATTCATGTGATTCCTCGGGCGAATTCTGATTAGCAGTTTGATACACAATCCACACATAACATTGGTAAGAAGAAGTAGGAGAGCAATTATGGACATAACAATTCGTCCAATTTTTGTTGTATTATTTTCATATACAAAATACGCTGTACACTGACCTCTGGATGTTGGACTTGCCTCTGGTAAAAAGTAAACTGCCGGTCCAATATATGCGATGACAACTGCTGTAGATGTAAAAAGAATGCCAATGGTATATTGCCTTTTCCATGTGACTAACGTCGAATTGATATTCTTTAAAATAATGTACCTTCGAAATGTTAATCCAATCAAGTTTATTTGAGATACAATCTGAGAAACTTGTAGAAATATCACAAGTGCTGTGCAAACATCTCTCCGGACACTGAAAGGTTCAAAGAAGGGAAATCTGTAAAGGAACAGACAAAGTCCTGCAATGACGTCAGTTAGGCAAAGTGTTGAAAGCTGAAAAGTCAGTTTCAGCTTCTTTAGGTTCTTTTCTTGACGGTATAAAATTAACACAACGAGAATAGCCCCATTCAAGAGAATAATAAGCATGGAGACAACGAATGTAATATAATAGGACTCCATAGGTTTTAATTTTTCTTTATCTGTTAAGTTTTTTGAATTCTCGGTGAAATTTTCCATTTTGCATTAATTTCCCTGCAAACTAATGTATGTGATTTTTGTAAAATCCGATATTAAATTCATTTATATTTACATACATTCCATTTTTTATATACATTCCATACAATAGAATTTAAAAAAAACACTTTAATCATGTTCGTTAAAGTGATTTTAGATTTTACAAAAATTTAAGAAATCTTATAACCCACAACTGTCGTGTATGTCATTTTTTCCATGTCCATACTCATATATACCTAAAATACTTATAATTTACATGTATGGTCATTAATATCTCAAAGTGCTGCTAAGTGACATTTTCACAGAATATACTGTTGTTTAGCTGTCTTTGATCGCACACAAATTGTAAAATAATGTCAGTTATTATTGAGAACAAAATATATGATGGAAGAAAAATCCGTTACTTCGCTTTCTGAAGGTAACTTTCCCCCAGGTTTTGCATGATTAACACGACGAGAACAAAATAAGCATTGAAACGAACGTTTATTAGCAGTATTAAAAAAGTCGAAAAACAATGAGAACAAAGGTCAACAAAGTAAGGCGATGCCCACATAATGTAACCCCCTGACAGAGTAAGTATCCCCCGACATGACAGAATTTTTGTAGATTTAAAGTTTTCTTTATCTGTAAAATATTTAATAATCCAATTTGCATTCTCTTCAGACAACTGTCTGTGTTCTTGTAAAATCAATTAAAAAGCCAGGGTATGCTACGAGATAGCTTCAACATTCATATCAAGGTACAAGTTAACAGGCAAGAGTTAGCCACCTATGTAATAATATCTCAAAGATGATGTACAACTAACTAACATTTTCACAGAATATACTGCTGTCAACTTGTCGTTGGTCGCATACAAATTGCAAATAATGTTACTTATTATAATAGCAAAATATATGTTGGAAGATAAATCCTCAACTTCAATTCAATTTCTGAGGGTTTTCCTCCAAGCTGTGAATTATTAACACGACCAGTAAAAATAAGCATTTAAACGAACGTTATATAACAAAATTTGAGAACAAATACCAATAAGTCACGGCGATGCTCACAAAACGCAGTCCCTGGCACGACGAACATTTTGTTGATTTTCTGTTTTCTTTATCCGTAAAATGTTGATTTATCCAGATTGCGTTTCCTTCAGAAAACTGTCTGTGATTTAAAAAAAATCAATTCAAAAGAAATGGTAGGTTATTGCTATCTTATAGATCAACGTGCATCAAGTGCAAGGTAAAGCGGCAAATTTTAGCCTAGCCCCTAATGCACCGTATATACATGAACGAATTAACTGAAAGAATGTAGGCCGGGAAAGAATATTTAATTTGTAGCTAGCGAAGTGGTAAAGACCTTTATTAAACTTTATTAAAGACCATTCAGATAAGTCTTTTTGTTTATTCTGAGTTTGAAAATTACCTCATTGAAAAGATTTTATCTTCTTAACCAAATATTGGCGAAACATATTCGAAACTTAAAAAACGTATTTAATCACATCCGGAAGTATCGATGTCGGTTCTTTATGCCCTGGTACATTCAACAAAATTTCAAACTGTCTGCGCTTGTACATTAAGCCAAATTCAAACCTAAGTTTTTTACGAATTTGAAATTATGCGCTCTTAATAGAAAAGTTTAAAGAAAAGAAGTCCACTCTAAATATTTGCATAAAACACCTTCAAACGTTTCCTCATACAAAACATGTTGACGTGTTAAAATATATTAACGCCAAAACAGTTAACGTCTACGAACCAGCTAGCTGTCAAAGTGAAAGTATATTAAAAGAACGATTTATTTTTTATGATGAGAACGTAATAGTTATTTGTACCAATTTCATTCTGAGAAAAAAAGCGTACTTCAGAGACCTGAATTTAAACGATAAAACATATGTATTTGAATAATTAAAACATGCTTCTATTATATCCATCAAGGGTATTTAACACATTGATATACATCATAGACAGCCGAGAAAGTTATAATCGGCACGGAAATAATAACTGAAGCCCTTGGGACCACTAATTATTTTTCGGGCAGGTTATCACCTTACTGGCTAACTCGTGTATCTATCTTTTGTTACGGAATTACAGTGGTTTTGGCAATTATGCAGATTACGTAATATTTACTTTCGTTTAAAAATGATTTATTACTTATACTGTCTACAACAGCAGGTATCAAGTGTTGAGCGGCAGCCGTAAAAGATTGACTCGCATTTCAATTCAGTGTTGTTATATTTTTCTGGTCATTTGAGATCGTTAATTCCAACTTTTGTAGTATTGAGGATAGCGTAAAAGATGGTGCTGGTGCGTGAAATATCTTGCATAAATGACAGGATGTCCCTAATGTTAACACCGATTAAATGAAAAAAATAAATAAAAACGTGTCCTACACCCCTTGTGTAAGACAAGTCGTTCAAATGACGTCATTTCTGCGTGCTTTTTATGAATATGATGTCAATTTTACGTTATGAATTAAGTTGCAAACTCTTTCGCTTCTAAAAGAAAATAGGTGCTAAATAAAAAAAATTAGTTTTTCTGATATTTTTTTCCGAAATATTATTTCTATGTTATATAAAAGGAAAAGAATCATACACCGGCTGCCATGACAGACCGGAATATTAAGTTCTTTTGTAACTGTTAAGCGGAGACACGACAGAGCCTCGTTACTGTTGTAAACTGTAACCGGCATCCAGTGTAAGATTTTAATAATCCCTCCAGAACTGTCTCAATAAAATAGAGTCCGTGATTTTAAATTATCAAAGCTACCACTTTTGATCACTTTCCTCTCGAGGAATCCCCTGTTTTTGAGATTTTTTAATTCTATTCCAGTACAAGCAGTTTGTTCTTGCTTCTCTTTGATTGCACACGAATGACAGAATTAGCATAGTTATTTTAATGACGAAAATATGCTTTATTTTATATGTAATGCATACATATAAGCGTCATTCCTCTGTCAATTTACATACAAGTTTTGTAACAAAGCATTTTTTCTTCGGGGAGGGAGTGTCGGGGTATTATTTACGTATTCCATTTTACTCTATTTAATTGTTACACTGATTGTTTGTGTAATTTTCACTCCAGATAACAGCAGTAAGCCAAATTGAATTTACCTGAGCACAGTTCAGCCACTGCATCGTTCCTTGACAAGCTATCAAGCAGTTTACCAGTTCACCATTACAAGTCTACTTTACTTTCGCAAGGAGCTGAAACTTATTTACATTACCTAGAGAAAAGCTTAACCAAATGGAAATCTAGGGCGAGGCCGCTGCTTTGGGTTTTCTTTTGGAATTACGCCATCCGAACAATCTGTACAGCTCTTGTTCATGATCAGCAAAGTAGACTTTTGTGGCGATGACTGTGAATTGGAGTATCAATTAACAACCATGCTAAACAATCTCACGTCACTTGCAGTATCCGGTCTGTCGACTAGCAGTGCGATGAAATCCCGATTGTTTTCATAATATCAACTGCGGTAGTAAACCTCGAAAACGGTTCCTTTAAAAAATGAAAAGTCATTGCAACTGCCCCTGTTGAAAGTTCCTTTGAAACTGATGTGATTTCGATTGAGAGGGAAAAACTTAAAATAGACTAGAAACGGAGGAAAACGACTGGATATAGAACAGCAGACTGAAGATTGAGCAACAACGTCTGCGAGTGTAGTCAGATATTTTTTAAACACTTTACTTAAAGACAGCCAATAATCTGACCGAGCTTCTAACAAAATCTGGGGCAAAAAATCTACCTCATTCTTAAGGCTATAGCAACATGTTGTTTAAGGATGTAATTATACTGTCAAGAATCAAAGTTAAAAATGTTGCTTTTGAGGATGAATTATTGAAATTGCAAATATTTGAATGAATGTTTATAGGGAACTCTCACTCGTCATAGTTTCTATTTTGAATAGTCTGTTTATTTTAACGCATATAATGACAATTAATTCAGATTATCAAGTTAGTCTTAAAGTTTACTTAGTATACAATGTTAACGCTAAATAAACAGGGTATAATGTACTATCATATGAAATCGATCTCATCATACTCAATTTAAAATTCTTTTTTTCTAATGTATAAGATAAAAACGTGATGATTTAAAAAACGATCATGATATACCAGATCTTATATACATGGCTGCTGTTATTTATGGATATTTTTAAAAAATTTCTCTTAAACAAAGGACGTTTGCTCAATTATAAATGAAACATAAAACATGTTAAAATATTACAGCTGGTGTTCGCGAGTGAAATATATTTAAATTTGAAATGATAATCAAACTAATTTTTTCTATATTCCATGACTTTTTGTTGTACTTTCTTTATGATGTCATGAAGTCATTACGTCACAGTTTACTTCTATGAAAAGTTTGAATTTTTTACATTTTCTACATGATGAATGCAGACATTTACTTATATTTTCTCGTGCAAAATTAGTCATTATGGAGTTTATTCATTTCGATAATTTAGTTATGATATGATTTTTTCATCCGCATTCAAAAATAGTTCTTTATGTAAACTGTTACAATTGTTTGATATGTGAGAAAAAGAAATACAATAGTACATTAATTTTATGTATGCTCATTACCTTTTATCAATAAAGTGATATATATTTTTATTGTATTATTAAATCGCAGCTTTCTTACTTTTGTGTCAAAGTGATAGAAACGAGAGATTAACGACAAGGCATCCATTAATAATTGGGCATGTAAACGATTATTCGTTAATGACGTGTGCTACGAGATAGCAGTGAAAACCTTAACAAGAGGCTTACGATTCTCATTATGCTCGCGAGAGCTACGAGATACTAACCCAAGGCGGCTATTTAAAGTGTCGTATCATTGTATGGAGGCTGTAAAGAATTGCCCATTTCATCAAACAAAGATGGTAATTTTCGATTCTTTCAGATCGTTAAGCACGTCATCTTTATTTTATTAGTGGTATTTTGTAGTTCCTTCTTATCGGTGCGTTTTTCTTGTTATCCCTTTTTAAATATTGTTTAAGAATATATTGCCAGCTTTTATTTTAACCTGTCTTTTGACTTCTTATCTGTGGTTTGCAAGCTTTATAAGCCCTAATCCCCTTTTTAATCTATTTGATTTAGTTCCCTTCGCTTTCATATACATTGATCGTACGCAGTTTTTCATACAACGACACCAACATGAAGGATTCGTGATGTCGTAAGAGGAAATATGCGGATGCTACTAGTCTACTAGGCAACTTTGCACAAAGTTCATATGTATCTATCGATAAAGACTTTAAATGACTATAGACATGGCATTTTAAAACGGTAAAGTCATTAGGTGCATCATTATCAAAGGTGGATTCTCAAAAGAAGTCGAAAGATATTGATTACCGGTATATTTGAGACACAACCTGGATTTTGGAAAAGCATTATTTTACGTTGTCAATGAAGAGCAATTATTGAATTTGTTCGGTCATCTGTTACTTTTATTATGAGATAGTTAGGATTTTTACTTAAAGTAAAAGTTTTGCTCCTTGTTACTTTTTCATTTTTTGTAAAAATTGCACAACAAGTTAGATGATTCAAAACGTATACAAATACCTACATCAATCTTGAATACATGTTTGTAACGGTAATGCACCGTTGAAAGGCAGTGAGCGTTATTCTGAAAGCTATGGTTTTGAAGTTCTGCCATTTTTAAACTTAAAGCTACTTACTATAATGATAATTTCAAAATCATAAAGGATATCAACGTAAAACTTGCAATTCAAAATAATAATGACACAGTTGTAAGACAAGGAATATTATCCTGAGAGCAAAACTTTATGAAGAATTTTAAAGAATTTACGCCCATTTTAAAGTCAATATATTGTATAGAAATTGGTTTTTGTACGTAGTTATTATGAACAAACAAGCGTTAACACAGCATGTGGCACTCTTGTTCCTTTCATACAATGAATCGATATTGTATAATTCCATAGAGTAGTTGTTTGCAGTCCATTAAAATGCCTGCTGCTAAGTTTGAACATATATTTACACAACTTTTGTAAATATGTTACGTTTTGGCAGGGACCAATGCCCCAAGAAGCATTTAAATGTTAAATGCATGTTTTTCTCTTTCAATCCGGGATCAAATCCGTAAACACATATATTAAAGTAGCAGATATATGCTTATTTTAGTAAAAAAACGAAACTGTACGTAAAAATAAAACAAAATAGAAGTAAAGAAAGATAGTAATTTTCACATTTTAAATATCACTTCTAGTCCAAGTAAATAACTCGAAAGGGGTCTAAAAATGCAATTACTTGAATCTTGAACCTCCATAGTTGAGGCATGCAACTTTAATGTCGTATTAAAAAATTCAAATAAGGTGTACTTACGATTTCTCGTTACGGTTGCAAGAGTTCTTATGACATACAATTTATCACAAGTCCTATTGTAGGTTACATTGAAAAATTGTCGTCGTTGCCTGATGTCTTAAACCATATGTTTGTTAACTTTCACAATACTGTTGGAAGGACATAACTTAATGACGGAAATATGAACGAAATATCACGTAGTTAGGAATTACAATCACCAAGTTTGAGTGTTCTTTTAAAAAGATATAAAGATCATCTTTCAAAACCCGAAAGTCCAAAACAACTGTTATCCTTCAATAGTTACTAGCAGAATATTTCATATTTTTTGTCAAGATATATAATATCATTTTTGACATTTACCCCTATAATGTACATTTATTATTGTTACTCAAAAATTTATGTATAAAATAATGCAGTAAAACTCATGACAGATAAACCACTAAAACTTAAAATGGCAAAAAATCTTACGGGTTAACCACCATAAATGCCACAAAACTAGACATTGTTTTATGGATAAACACGACAATGCCACATGTGCAACAAAACTTAACAAAACGGTGTCATGTTTGCTGATAAGTCGGACATATTGCATGTAAGAAATTTAAATTCTAAGGAATTTTTTGTTTTAAAAATACCTTAACAGCAGAATTTTATTCTGTACTGAAGCAAGTTTATATGCAAAATGTAGTAGCTTCAAAGGTTTTCATAAAACGATTTCGAGCAAATAAACAATTTATATGTATGTTTTTGTATACGTGTGTATAATATGCTATCCGAAATATTAAAAAAAAACCATCAGCTTAGGAAGCTTAGTTTCTGCTGTATTTGAGTATAGTAGCTGCCTAGTAAGACATTAAAGCAGTACTTACAATATAATTATAAAAATTGCGCTAACATCAGTATTTGTGAAAACAAAGTCAATACACGCGTCAAAGAATTACTACTTTCGGTACAAGCAAGGCAAGATAAAACAACTTGTTTGCTGATTAAACACTTCAATAAACTGTCGTTATTCAAAGAAAATACTTCATCCAAAAGTTTGCTTGTTTTGCTTATTTTTAAATATGTCTAATAAAATTAAAAAAACGTTTTTCATAAATATGGTGTTAAACTGTAAAATAACAATATGATTTCACAACAAAGAATAAAATAACTTATTATATTTGTATAAACATATTGCTACGTATGCATCCCACCAAATTAACACACACACGCAAACACACTCGCTCTCAGGCACGTTCGCCCACCCGACAAAATGCATCAACGACGACAACATAAACAAAATTCAACAACAACGATGATGATAACAAAATTGCCAAACGAGAATAAAGACAACCAAATCAACACATGCGCAACCGTCACATTTACAAGAGAGTTTACTGATAAATACAGTTACCTCGCAGTTTTGAATCAATTGCAACATAATATATATATATTCCTTTTAAGGATGTATGCTCAAACATAACGCAGATATTGTGTACATACTAAATATATCATTTACAAACAAGGTGTTTGATTCGTTATTTCATACACATTTAATTGCACTTTTTTTAGGAAATAAGATGAAGTACCATATAATTTTTCGTATTTTAAAGCAAAGTTACTTACTTATATTACAGTATGATAAACAATTCAGCAATTTGAAGATATTAGATAGATAGTTAATTTTAAAATCATATTGAAATCTAGTGTTTAAACTTTTGAAAACTTACTCTTACATGTCTTAAGAGGATCTCTCTATAATTGGCATTTTTTATTTATTGCCAAAGCAAATGCAACGGCAGGAACAACAATAAGAACTACAACAACAGGAACAAAATCAACCAAAACAACACCACAATAATAATGATAACAATCTAAGTCATCATTTTGATTAGAATTTACTGAATGTCTCGCTCTTGAATACTGTTTTAGCAAAGGTTTCGGTCACCTGTTATCTTCAATTTAATCAAATGTTATTTAAATTTTCAATTTAATCAAATGTTATTTGAATTATCACAAAAATACAATTGCGTGATATAACCGTCTGCCACGATCTCTTTCAGAATAGCAATATAATGGCAATAGTATGAAAAGTTACTGTAACAGTAAGTTCAGAAACTTTTATTTACAAACCTTGCTATAACGCACTATCAATTATATTTTTCCTACTTCCAAGGGCCTGTACACCTTCTTCTGTTAAACCGAAACCATCCCTATAATCTTTCTGATGGTTACATCTTGTTGATACTTTTCAAATGTTCATTTTGTTTTTCTGCCAAATATTTGATGACGTTGGAGTTTTTCTGTATTCGATATCTTTAGCCGTAAATCATCTATGTTGTTGCTCTATCTGAAACACGTCAATGTGGGTGATTGTTTTTGTTTGTAAATGCATACGACGTACAACTCAAAATTCAATTGACAAGAACGAGCAACTAATGTTTGAATTGTAGTTTCTATTGATTAAAAAGGACAAATAAATCTTTAAAAAAACATTATTGTCAGTAAGTGATAAGTAAACATGACGGATATGACCTCTCGTGGGGTGTTATTGTAATCATTTATATATAGAAGATAGATATGTAAATGTAAAAGAGAGATATACGTTTAATGACAAAGATAACGTTGTTTTATCCATAAATTTATTAAGCAATATAAACACCGAATATCGACATATCCAACGTGTATAATAAAATGCATAAAAAGTTTTTTTTTTAAATCACTTATTAACAAAAAAGCGACGTCATCCTTAAAACAGTTTTTTTATCGTTCGTTCCAATATCTCATATTTAATATAATGGCAACTTCAAGATCACATAAAATACAAAAGATTATTTTGTGGTTAAGCTTAAAACATTATAATCTTAAAAACACAAGATTTGATAACAAAAGCTACGACCAATTCTCGAACGGATTAATTTATTTAGTATGAATAAAATTGGAAATTTCCTGGATAGTTTGATCAAAAACTTTCGATGACGTTCAGTTAATGCATAATGTTTTACCTGGATTTACATTTTTGCAGCAAATTACCCGTCTGAAAGCTTCTATGTTAATGACGTAAATGAACGGGTTGAACAGCGCATTAAGAAAGGGGCCTAGAAGAGCCATATCCGATGTAAATTGCGTCGATATGTTGAATGCTATACTAAAGATAACAATCGCAAGTGAAAACAAAACACAAATATTTGAGCACAAGAGTGCATAGATGTAAGTCGTTAGCGCCTTTCGAACCATGTCTTGTCTTTTTTCTTCAAATTTATTCAAGCCTGGTTTGGTTGTACTTGTTGTAGACTGAATATTGTCATTTGAAATATTTTCAGAGGCCACGTTCCTGATGGTGACATGATTCATCTCAAATTCCTTGTCAAAAGTAGAAGTGGAACAATACTGACGTAGTTCTAATTTTGTTTGGCAGTCGTTGTTTTGTATTTCACTGTCTTCTGTTGTAGCGGATTTGTTCACTGAACACTGTGGACGTATTTGCATTAGTAGCCTGATACAAAACCCGCACACTATGTTTGTAAGAAGAAGCAGTATAGCAATTAGAGAAATTACAATTGGTCCAATTTTTGTTCTATTGTTCTCATATACAAAGGAGGATGTGCACTGGCCTTTTGATATTCGGTTTGCCTCTGGTATGAAGTATATAGCCGGTCCAATGTATGTGGTGACAACTGCTAATGTCAAGAAGAGAATGCCAAGGGTATATTGCCTTTTCCAAGTGACTGACACAAAACTGACATTTCTTAAAATTATGTACCTTCGAAGAGTCAAGCCAATCAGGTTTGATTGCGATACAATCTGAGAAACTGGTAGAAAAACCACGAACGCAGAGCAAACATCTCTTCGCAAACTTAATGGTTCCAAAAATGGAAATCTGTACAATAACAGGGAAACGCCTGCTAAGACGTCGCAAAGGCAAAGGGATGAAAGCTGAAAAGTCCACTTTTTCAAGTTTCTTTCTTTGCGATATATTATTAACACAATGAATATGGTTCCATTTAAAAACATAATAAGTATTGAAACAACAAACGTAATGTAATAAGACTCCATAGACGTTGATTCTTCTTCTTTTTTGACATCTGATAAATTTTTGGTATGATTATCCATCTTGCACTTCCTTCAAAGTCAATTACTTTTAAGATATGAATTTGTGTTATATATGAAAATCATTTTTGTTAAACTTCTTTTTTCTTTACTCCATGTCATATCTCATTCACATAGTTACATCTATATGAAAATAAATAACTCTTGCCCACTCCATTTTTATATAAATCTACCTTGTTGTGAATAAGCTTCGTTACAAAAATAATGTATATACAGAGATATTCTCATTTGATTGATTGGCACGCCTTAGAAAATTATCTTAGTTACTTTAGTGATGCGAATGAAACACACGTTGTTTGAAAGGTAACTATTCTTGATTAGTGTAATTTATTCCCTAAACAAAGCTTATAAGTTCTATTTTGCAGTGAAAAATGTCGTATGATTAATTCAATTTTTTTGTGTTTTGATTTGCTATCTTCTCAGATAATACTGGAATTGATTTTTAATCAAACAAAAAGGACGATATCTGCAATGAAATATTGTCAGACCTCACGTTGTGTGATAAATACTGTCTTGAGATCTCAGACATGATTAAATATAATATATTTCTGGTTTGATAATAATGCTAGAACTGGATAGGTGAACGATAAATCAATTCGGGATTTTGTTCAAAATACTAGTATAACATTTAAATGTGACTAGTTCGTTATTATAAAAACTTGAATGCTTACTGTGCTCAATATTTTCAAAATTAAATTAGGAAGGAAAACAGTTAAAGATCAAAAAGGAAATGCGGCATTTAATGAACGCAGCCCCCCACCGAAAAAAACCCCGACAATTCTTTAGCTGTATTATTATATATGTATATCAGATGATCCTTTTTCCATAAAAACAACAGTCACACGATCACCGTTAATGTCATATCGCAATGTGTACCTTTATTATTTAGGGAACATAGTTGATCATCCTCCATGCATTTTCACATTATTAGTCACGTCATGTTTATCAGATGATCATCTTTCACACTGTCACTGGTAAAGCAATATGGTCATTTTTAGCTTTATTGATTGGAAAATATATCAGTTAATTCCCCAAAATGATTCCAGAAGACGGACAATCATCCTAAAGGTCATTTTTCAATTTGCCAGATTTACTTTTGTGGGGAACATACCAGATTATCAGATTATCCTCCATTCTATATTTTATAAGTCACAGCATAATCGTGAAGGTCATATGACACCTTTTCAAATTCATTATTGAAATATGATAATTCGTGCATTATATCTGTAGCCACACATGGTCATATGTCAAATTCCAGCTGCTTTATCATTGGGGTAAAATATCAGATAATCGTCAATGTTTATGTGCAAAGAGAAAAAAATCGATAAATTAGGTTTTATATAAAAAAACAAGTATATTATTAAAATGAAGTCATTTGCTTACCCGAAAACACTCTGTCTTAAGCTCATGCATCTTATGTTGTTAATAAATTACTATAGGCACTGTATACTTTTGATAGGGAAATAACGGGATTATTTTTGTCAAAGAAATAACCGGCATTTGTTGTGCTAATTCTACTGTATATCCAACTTAAAAGAATAAGAAGCCTGCCGTTGGGCGGCAAACGATATAATGACTTAAAAGAAAAAGTAAATACTTTCCAACAGAAACGATTCATTAATACATTCTTTCTTATCATAATTTATATGATATACGGATGAGTCAGTAAAGATAAATTATTAAATAGTATTGACTATTGTCAGGAAATAATTTGATTGAATTTTTCTGGTGTAACTAAATGATGTAAGTCTTAACCATTCTGATACGATGGTTATTAGATAGTACATGTTTCTGAGATTAAAGTGACATTATGCTCATATTTTCATAGTCAAGTTGAGCTGAATTTGCTTTATATTT
>NW_026853945.1:75000-120533 GCF_026571515.1 Ruditapes philippinarum
CGATGGTTCCCCAGCTTCCGCATATAGACTTTCTACAGGTGAGGTGCGAAAAGCACCTAAAACTAAACGTAA
The DNA here is from genome assembly GCF_026571515.1 of Ruditapes philippinarum. Lineage (NCBI taxonomy): Eukaryota > Metazoa > Mollusca > Bivalvia > Venerida > Veneridae > Ruditapes > Ruditapes philippinarum. Next base: position 75,073 of record NW_026853945.1, read on the forward strand.
ACCCTGGTGATGTATGGTATCTAGCATTTGAAGATATGTTTTTCTTGCAGACCCATATACTACAGAACCATAATCTAATTTTGATCGGATAAGACTTCTGTATAATTTCAGTAATGTGGAAGAATTTGAATATAGAGAACAATCTATGCCTGGTATAAGAGCGCTGGCAATATTATTTATTTTAAGACCAAAAAGTGTAACAGAAAGTTTGCTTCCTTGAGGAACACCTTGTTCTTGTTGCTGGTCCTCAGAAAAAGTTGAACCAAGTCTGACTTTAAAGTGCCTATCGTTTAAAAATCCAGAAATGAAAAGAGGAAGTCTGCATTTAAGTCCAGCATCCTTTAGATCTTTTAGGATACCATATTTCCAAGTAGTATCGTAAGCCTTCTCAAGATCAAAGAAAATTGATACCAGGTGTTGTTTATTTACAAAGGCTTCTCTAATAAAAGTTTCAAGTCGTACAAGATGATCGTTTGTACTTCGTTGTTAACATAAACCTGACTGAAAATTAGTGATAATTCCATTATTTTCTAGATACCAAACTAACTGATTATTTTTCATTCTCTCAAAAGAAATTTGAAAAGGAAGATTATACATGTAAATAAGAGTTTTGTTGGTATATTTACTCCACGGATTTGCAATATGTACAGAGGGAAATACAGGAAAACACTGAAAAAAATGTTTTGAAGATATCTGTTAATATTTGGTTTTTTAGTTTAAGTTGTTTTCTGATGCTGATCACATTTTGTGAAGTTAAAATTGTTGGTTGAATGTTTGTGGTTTATACTATATCCTAGATTTGTAAGATAATTCATTTTGTGTTCTTCATTTTGTGGCGATTTTATTATTTTCTTTGATCGTAAGTTGTTTAGAGCTAGGGCAAAGAATGATCAGAATTCTTTGTTTGGGGTGTAAATAATAATCAAAGTTTGTTGTTTAAATGTATATATGGGTTTGAGAAAAAACAAAACACATAAAAATAGTGTTAACAATTACATGCTAGTTTTCCCACCGAGAATGTTTCAATTTTAGGTCAGGCGGTGTTGCCTAGCTTCCATATCTTGGAAATTGGTTCTAGTTTCTATTACTTAATCTTTCCTTACATTAAATAACATCAAGGCAGTTCTCCTGACAATGATGGAGCTCATTTCAAGGTTAAGTAAGTTTTAATGTTGTATATATTTGTGGCAAATCAAATATTAAATGTCCAAATACCGAATTGCTTAGCAACATTAAATAATCAATTATAACTTTATTCTTTAACAAACTCTTAAAACTGAACAGTGAAGTTCCTTATAAAAACGACATAAAACAGATTGATTTATTATTATCTGAGACGTTATAACTTCCGTGCGCGTATGCATACTTTTACAATATTGTATTGTCAAAATACCTCCGTATTGTTTTCATATACACGTTGACAATTTCTATATTGTTTGTGCTATTTTGACAGAAAAATAACATAGTGTATCTTTTATGCAAGACTTGAAAAAAAATAAATCAGTAAGTTTTACCTTCATATTTCTTTCATGTTTTATGCCTTAAAATTTCACTTAATTACAAACACGTTATCATACATGTAGCTGATCTCACTTATAATTATACTCAAAGCAGATCTGATCCGACCGTTTGTTTGTATTAATACGATTATATATTTAAATATCTGCCCTTTTAAGAAATAATATAACTGACAGATCCGAACAGATTTACAGTGTTGGTGTGGAGGGAGTTCATGCCGAACATAGTCCACCTAATGTTGCTAGTATCAGTAAATAAAAATATCTGCACACAAATTCACAAAAACCTTTGTTGCTTAAGGTAATGCAACATGTTCCCAAATATACTCCTACTTTTATTTAAAGGTACAGAGTAAATAAACTCATGAAATAACATATGCACACTCATCCACAACTACTATTTCAGCTTGTGGTAATGTTAAAGGGTCCAAAATATATTGCTACTTTTATTTTAAGGGACAGAGAATGAGGACTGAACAAATGAACGGCGTTACGTCCCTTGGTATAACATGGTGTACATTTTTTGGTAGTGATTAATTTCTAAGTTATTAGTAAAATGGGGATAGATATCAGCACTTGGAGATTACGTATAGGTGTGTTTTCACAAAAGTTCAAGGTTGGATGTAAATTTCAAGGATTTAAAACCTCTATTGGACGGTTTAGATTATTTTTTCGTTTGTGCACGTGTTTGCTCGTACTTTTGGTCGTTTGTGGTGACGTAGAGGAGAATCCCGGCCCTCCAAAAACCCAGCGAAATGAGAGTCGGCGACAGTCTCATATGCAATCAGCGCTAAATCTATCACAGTCGGCCCCACTAGGGTCGTCGTCGGCATCAGCAGTGACCAGACACGCGGAACCGCCAACCGGTAAGAATACGGAGGGTGTTACAACACGACAGCGGACAATCTCCTCATATGCTAACGTTGTTAGTAGCCCATTATCAAGCAATAACGAAAGCGGCTACAGGTCAGTAAATGATGATATTTATGATGTTTTAATGACTATGAAATCAGATATGAATAAAAATAATGACAGAATTATAACGGATTTGAAACAGGTACATTCGAAAATTGACACTATCTCAGACACAGTGCGTAAATTGAGGGCTGATAATGAATCCCTTAGAAGAGAAAACTCACAATTGAAAATGCAAATATCAGACCTTCAACTTAATGTTGATCGCCTAGATGGCAACATGAAACGAAAACAATTAAGGATTCAAGGTATCCCAGGTCAAAACCACGTTCTGTAGCAGAGCAAAAAGCCAGGGATTTCTTGCAAAATAACCTTAAATGTGAGACTGCCAGTACTGTTCAGATTGACGATATACGGAGAGTGAAATCGTCAAATTCGTCTACACCAACGATATTGCTGACTTTTTTTGTAATTTTGTGGGTTGCACTACTATTATGCAATTGGCCAAAAGTAATTTGCAGCGTGATAGTAATGTTTACATTCAGTATGACTACACGGATCGCGTACGCAGACACCGAAAAATTCTCGGGGAAAGAATGATCGAAGAGCGTCAACATGGAAACTACTCAAGTGTGCGGTATGATAAACTCATTATAAATGATGGGGTGTATAAATATAGTGACAATACACGATCCATAGTGTACATAGGCAGACGACAATCGCAAGATAGCAGACGACCGTCTGTGTTAGCTGAACAGAACGAACCTTTTATAAATAACCAATCGCAGCAAGCCGGGATGGATACGGAAAGATCCGAAGTAGACCAATTTAGCTAGGAAAGTGGCCAAAGCCCATTATTTGACTTTAATATACTGTCATGGAACATTTGTGGTTTAAACCGGTTAGATAATTGTACTTTAACCAAAGAGTTTCTTAAAACATTTGATATTCTATGCTTAAATGAGACATGGTCAAAATTTAAAGGAGAGTTTGACAGTTTTTAGAGGGTTATATACATTATGATTATGTAGGACCATATAATAATGCTCACATTAGAAATAGTGGAGGGGTTAGTGTATTTATAAACTCTAGTTTAAAATGTTTACATTTGATTGAACGTATTTTTTATGACATGACAGATTGTGTAGTGCTGTTACTTAAGTCTTCTCAGTTGTTTACAGTAGAAGATATTGTTTTTTATTTTGCGTATGTTTCACCGGAGGGATCTTCTGTTTATGATAATTTAGAAGAAAATGATGGAATTATTAAAATTCAGGGTGATATTGAAATGATTAAATTAAACTTTCCTAATTCATATATTCTTTTTGCTGGAGATACAAATGCTAGAACAAAAAATTTACCTGATTTTATTTATGATGACACTTTAACGTATATATTTGGTGACTCTGATTATAACGGTAGTACATTTTGTTTACCTCGTAACAATAAAGATGGCGTTTGTAATAATTTTGGAAAATCTTTGCTTAATTTATGTTGTTTGTATGATATTCACATTTTAAACGGGAGATATCCAAATGACACATTAGGGGAGTATACATGCTACGCAAATGAGGGTGTCAGCGTTGTTGACTATATAATAGCTAGTTCAAATTTATTTCAATATATTGTAAATTTCAAAGTTTTAGAAAATGATGTATCTGATCATCTCCCTATATCATGTTCTCTGTCTTTACCATACAAGGACTTGGTAATTAATGCCGTTTCTAATGATAATGATGTAACATGTACAATTGAACACGAAAATTTCGTTGGAATGAAGTCCATAGAGCTAATTTTTTAAGTCAGTTTGGTAGTCTGTTACGTCAGAAACAAGGTAGAATTATGTCTGAGATAACGACTAATATTGACAGCGCATTGTCTATATTGACAGCAGTTTACAAAGAGGCAGGATCTAATATGCGAATAAGATCCTTAAGATACAAACAGCCACAGCCCGAATGGTGGGGTGGGAACTGCGATTTATATAAACGCGAGAAATATAACGCGCTACGTAGGTTTAGAACATCAAACTTAATGCATGATTTAAGAGTATATAAGGTAAAACGTAATAAGTTTAAGGCTTATTGTCGTAGAAAACAGCTACTTTTTCAGCGCGACCAAAGACAAAAACTCATTAATGTTAGTAATAATCCTAAGGATATGTGGTCACTTATTAAGCGTTCACGTCCTCCGAAAAAGACAGTGTGTAATATTTCAGCCAATGAATGGTATGCGTATTTTAAAGATCTTTTGTTCGATGACTCCGCCATATCACTTAACACGGATAATTTGACTGAAATAAATAATGAACAGTGTGTTGAGCTAGATCAACCGTTTACTCGTGCTGAAATCGAATCAGCCATTAATAATTTGTCTAATGGCAAAAGTCCCGGACCTGATGGCATACCATCAGAGTTTTATAAGTATACATTAATTGACAGTATTAACGTTATTGAAGCGTTGTTTAACAGAATACTTAACACGGGCGTCTTTCCTAAAATTTGGGGTAAAAGCGTGGTTACGGCAATCCATAAAAGCGGGTCGATTAATGACCCTAGTAACTATAGAGGGATTTCTGTAACGAATACTCTGTATAAAGTATTTTCTAGACTTATCAATACTCGACTTTATAATTGGGCCGAAAATAATAATAAAATCGACGAGTCACAAGCCGGCTTCCGACACGGGTACTCAACGATAGATAATATTTTTTGTTTACAGGCAATGGCTCAGAAATATTTAACAAGAAAAGGTGGTAGATTCTATTGTATTTATGTTGATTTTAAGAAAGCATTCGACAAACTAAATCACGCGAAGCTTTTTGAAATATTATATCGTAGAGGTCTCCGCGGCAATTTTTTACGCGTGCTCAAGACTATGTATACCGATCTATTATCGTGTGTTAAACTCGACTGTAATCATGCTAAAAATAGACTAAATTTTAATGATAACAATTGCTGTTATTTATCTACAGATTATTTCCCCTGTAATGTTGGAACAAAACAGGGAGACGTAAGCAGCACAACTATATTCATACTTTTTATTAATGAATTAGCAGAGTTACTACGTCTCTCGTGTGGAACAGGAATTTTTATAACTAACGACATACATGACATTAACTGTCTTATGTTTGCGGACGACATTGCTAATTGCGCAGAAACCGCTGTCAAATTACAGCAACAAATTAATATAATAGACGTATTTTGTCAAGATACGGGTATGGAATTAAATTTAAATAAAACAGAGATTATGGTATTCCGTAATGGAGGTGGTCTTAGAAATTATGAATCTTGGCTCTATCGTGGATCTCCTGTTAATGTAGTATCAATTTATAAATATATGGGTGTTCATCTTACACCGACTATATCTTGGTCATCAACCCACAATAAATTGTCTATTCAAGCAAAGAAATCTATTCTAGCCATCAAACAGTATCAAAAGTCATTTGGATATTTTCCAGTCAAAGAATACTTTAAATTATTTGATGCTTTGGTGAAACCAATATTATGTTATGCCTCACAAGTATGGGGTTATTGTTATGTAAATACTATTGAAACTGTTCATAATGATTTTTGTAAAAGGTACCTTAATGTTAATAGAACTACAAATAATGCAATGGCACTAGGAGAATGTGGCAGGTTACCATTATGTATATTTTACATGACTAACTGTATAAAATATGGGTGCAAGTTATTGACTATGCAACAATCAAGATATCCGCGACAATGTTATCTTATGTTGAAAAATCATGATGATAGTGGGAGATATAATTGGGCTACTAAGATAAAAAAAATTATTATTCGAGTATGGTTTTGGGTTTGCCTGGATTTCGCAAGAAATAGGTAATCCTGACATGTTTATCCTTTTGTTTAAACAGAGACTGGTTGATTGCTACACTCAAAATTGGCATAATGATATTAATACTTCTAGTCGATGCTTTCATTATAGAAATTTTAAATCACTTTTAAATGTAGAAAGATACCTAATATTGGACTTACCATTTATTTATAAGAAATCTTTTTCTAAGTTTAGGTGTTCTAACCACAAACTTAAAATAGAAATCGGCAGACATTTAAATATACCAAGAGAACAACGCTTTTGTACATATTGTTTAAATAATAGAAATATCTCAATTATAGATTGTGAATTTCATGCTTTTTTCCATTGCTTTAAATATAATGAAGTACGCCAACTATACTTACTAAATTGGTATGATGGAAGAACAAATTTAAATGATTTCTACTCATTAATGAACTCGAATTGTGATACAACAATACGTAATATATGTATTTATATACACCATATTCTTTGTAAAGCTGACGATATTAATTAGAGGGACGTAAAATGTTTATCCATGTTGCTTTGTATATTATGGGCCGGTGGCCTTATTATCAAATAAATATATTGTTGTTGTTGTTGTTGTTGTTGGTCATCATTAGGTTCATTAGGCGCTGATAAAGAAACTGGACAGTTAAATATTGCAATTTTTCTTGAATATCTACAAACTCATTTTCTAAAATATGTACAAAGGAACAAGCAAGTAAAACCACCAGTTCTACTGATTTATGCTTAGAATAGGTCACATATAAATCCTCACATTATCAACCATGTAATCCTCTTGGCATTGCCAGCTCATACCAGCCATATTCTCCAGCCTAAGATATAAGATGCTTTGACCTCCCTAAGGAATTTAAAATTATGAATGTCAGAAATGACTTAGAAACAATCGACCATCTAAAATTACATGGTACAATATGTGTTAAATTATATGTCCTGCATATGCATCAGCTCGTGTCTGTGGTTAGTTTAAGGCCACATTTTAACACATTGACATAAACAGTTTTTTATTACACCTTGCTACATATCAAGGCAAAATACGTTTTCTGGTTTTGCCATTATATAATCATAATGTAATTCAAATATTTGAAAGTGTTTCAGTACTAGACTATCATATCAATTATATCTGTAGATATTTAAATCAATTTCTATACATGCACGCTGTTTTATTAGCCAATTAGATTAACAGAAATATACAATGCAGCAAGGCAATGTGTCATTATTAGACATTAAGCGATTATCACAGAAGGTGGATCTTTTAATGGGTGTCTGGATGTGTGTTATTTTACGACATGTTACGTAAGTATCAGACGTTACATTAAGTGTCTACATGGCAATACATCATGGTTCCCTTTGTTGAATGGCGCTTAATATTATACGTCTGTATAAACTCGTACACGGCAATTAAACACATTAAAGTATCCTTGATTTAAATAACATAATAGGTCTCTAAATAGTGGCTAAAAACAAAACTTCAAAATTGAACTTTATGTCACAGAAAAAAGAGATGGAAAACAAAATTCGCAAAAGTTTGTAAAAACTTCATTAAATTCTGGAAAAGAGACGTACGATAAAGAAATTGTTTATAATAAAATAGAGATTATTTTAGCTGTAGTAAACTATCGTGCATATTTAAATAATGAAAAAAATAACCACACCAGGGTAATTTTTTCGGTTTGATAATTTTGTGCTAAATAAAATCTAATATATTCGTATACCGAAACGGCTGAAACAAATTGTTAACTAAACGAATAATTGGAAATAATATACAGATGCATTATCATTCTCAAAAAATCTCTTTTTTTTTCTTTTTTTAAATGAATTATGATTTTTTTTCTGCATTATTTTGACAGAAAACTAACATCGTGTATATTGTAAGAAGCACTTGAATGTTTCACCAATAGGCATTACCTTCTTTTTTTTTCATTTATATTTGTTTCTTGTCTTTCGGAGTCATGGTATTAAATTTAAAACTGAGATGTGATCATTTAATATGGTCATACTCATATACGAATAGCAGTTTTGGTCCGACCGTGTATTTGTGTTAATACGAAAATAAATTATCCTATAAATATCAACTCTGAAAAGGAATTTGATAGACATACACAAACAGATTTATAATGTTGATGAGAAGGGAGTTCAGACTGAACATAGTCCACATTATATTGATGGTAACAGTTAATCAGCTCCTGCAATAACATCTGCACACTCATCCACCATAATTTATTTAAGATACGTTCCGAATATATTGCGAGAATGAGGAGGAAATAAATGGAACGGTAATCACCGGGTGCATCAGGTACTGTTGAAATTACATGGTACAATATTTGTACCTTTGTGTGTATATCATTTACATCTATCTGTTGTTGATCTAAGGTTTTCACTCAAACACAAAACGCATTTGTATATTTCTTTTTTAACCCTGGTGTGATACAAAACACTCAAATGGCACAATATAAGACCTATTCAATATCACCTTATCTGATTTACTTCTACCCGGGTGTTCTTCTAATCAAGATATAAAATTTTCAGCTATAACCAAGTCGCTTGCAACACATTATTTCATAGCAATACAATCAGTAAAATACAATAATATTAAAGTGAAAATGTGACATGTTACATAAAAAAATGAAAACACCTAGTTATAATGTAAATTTATTTGTATAATACAGTTTTCAAGTAAGAATACTGGAACAACCCATGTTAAAAAGGCCAAATAGAAGAAATTTAAATACCACATAACATGCACTGGAAAGTGCAAGTTACCGTCCATGCCCCCTTACACCGAGTTAAGCAGAATTCAACATTTTAACACGAAAATGGTGGAATCTGAAATAAGAAGCATCCACCTTAAAAACTTTAACTATAGAGCTATCTCCTTGGCGGCACGACTACCTTCTTCAGAACAGACCTGCCTTTAAAAATGAATATTGTATATTTCGTTATAAAATATGATAATCAAGATAAACTGCTTTAGTTTTATTATAGACGTTACTTATATTTGAAAAGTATTTGCATTTAATCTGGATTGCTATTAAACTCAAAAAGTATGAGGCAATAGTAATGATGAAACAGCCCTCCTTTTCAAAGCTTAATTCACTAACTTAATAACGCTACCAAAAATCTATTAACTTTACGTCTCCTCGCAACTTTATTCAAATACGCATGGTAAAACATTCTTTGAGTTTTAAATTTTGATGCAGAACTAACAAAAATATACATAATAAGACAACACTACTCCTTTGCTGACACTTAAATTCGGCGACATGCACTAGCTTTGAAGTAGCTATAGAGAAATTTATCGTACATCTCCGAAAATTGTTAGCGGAATTAAACATGCGTTATTAAAACAATGTTTTTTTACCAGCTCGTTAGTTTATCCTTGATAAATAAGCTAGGAAAGGAATAACCCACTTTAATGTGCAAATAATAATGAAATTACATGTACTCTATAAAAATCTCGAACTTAAGTTTTCAGAGAACACATTTTAAGTTATTATGAAAACATGGTAATAAGGTTTCTTTTGAAGCCATATTATAAAGTTAAGATAACTATGTTAACGAAAATGGAATTGAGCGAAATCTGTGTACAATATGTTGCTGTTTTGTCTCCCAAAGATGATGTAATGTTTATTGATTTATCGAATAGAGATGATTTTATTCCGACACAATAACCATCATTTGTATTCTAAATGTAGGTAAATAACAACTGGCAAGAATATTTCACAATTGAAAGCTGTACAGAATGTGTACATGTATTGTACTTACGGCATTATACGAACAAGTTCAGTCAAACATTCTACTATAAAGTTCGTGTCATTTAAGGTTATCATTTTCGTTATTATCATAATTAAATAAAATCATTAATGAAAAAAAAATGAATAAAAATTTATGTATTCATGATTTGATCGTAAAAAATGTAATAAATAATAAGTATGACAAAAGTTTTATGTTTTGATCAGGAATGCGTTTCTATTTATATACCTGCATTGCTTTTATCACGAAGATTATTTTTATTTCAAAGACAAACCTAATGTTGTTTGTAAACACCAAACAAACATCACTTTTAAAATGATTGACTTTAGTTTAAGTAGAGTGTGCGGTTATTGTAACATTTACTTTACAAAAAGGACAACCAGTTTTATTATAAAACAATTAACTTTCAATGTCAAATTGCGACTGATAGAGGTACGTCGTAAATAAAATCAAAGTACGTCTCATGAAATGAAAAATGTACAAGAAAATATACATTGTCATGGATGCCATATTCAGTCATTAAAATTAAACACTGCATTTATTTGTTATTTCGCTATCAAAAAGAATTGGAGATCAGATCTGTAAAGAATCGATGCAGTACAAAACAAAAAGGATATAGACTTCCCACATTTGTACTCAAAAAGCCAGAAAACTACAGCAAATAGCTGATAAAATTATTATGGATTATTCACATTAATTTTGACTATGTATGTTATATTCGATTCAACATTCTTTTCTAATAAATGTAAATGTTATTAAGTTGAATTGTTAAATTTATTTTCTCAGATATTTTTGACTTACTTCAAGTGTTTTTTTTAAATCTGTAAAGTAATTGGTTTATTTATTTAAATGACTTTCAAAATAGGAAATCAATATGTTTGTTTTAATTTTTATAAAAGAAATTTCACATTTATAAAGACTGTGACTATTCAACTGCTTAAACGAAACATTTATCTTTTTTCAAATTAAATGTTTTAATATCAACATTTTTTCTCTCGTTTTTTGCCCCTGTGTCACAGTGTCTTTCGCATGAGTTCGACAAGTTGAATTTGGATGGTTTAAAACACGCATGATGTTATCCAACTGTGAACCATTTCCATAAAAAGCACTAAGGCAGTTGTTTCTGAAAATGATTTAACAGTATGATAACTGTGTTTAATTATCATCTTTTAATTAGGAATATTTGGAAGTGTATTTCAAAACTAAAAGTTCATGATATGATGAACATATCATGTGTTCATCTTATTTTAACCATTCTTTATGAATAGTACTTTTAAAACAAAAACAATTAAAACAACAGACAACCAGATGCTATTGGTCAAGACAATAAAGGCTTCTTCATATTCATTAAATATACCATTAGCATGAAAAACAAAAGTCGTTGGCAGAAACATAGAAGAGGAATCTTTATTTTGCAAATTAACTCTCAAAAGAGTCATGTACAAGCATCCATGATATATACAATTACATGAATGCATAAGTAAATAACTAATTACATAGCAAGATGACGTGACTTGCAAGTATTTCTTTTCTTTCATTATTAATGGTTACCATTGATTATATATTTAATTTACAAGTTATTTACTTTTTGAGAGATTCTACATTCAAGTAAATAATAATAAGAAATACTTCGTGTATGTATTACACTTGCAATATCGGGAGAGACATTGTCAGCATCTATTACATAGTATACTTTAAATTCTCTTCTCGACATATATGACCGTCATATCAGTTACATCTGCAAATGTTGTTATTCCATTTCTGTATATAGTTGTTGCCATTATCAATAAAAGAAGTTTGTGTTAATGTCAATAGCAAATTTGCTTAACAGACATGTATCATTCAGCAATACAATGTAGACATTAAGCAACTTCCCTATCTGTCCAATCGTTTAATGGTTGTCTGTTGCATTTAATAAGAATCACATGATTCTCTAACTTTGGTGCGTTCTTGGCAGTACTACAAAGTTTACTTTATTGAATAGAGGTAAGGTACGTATATTAGTTACGTCAAATTACAAAATTACACCTTTAACGTAGAAATAAATCGACCAACATGACCTTAAGTTATATTTCAAGGTATAAGTGTTTTATCAACTGAAGTGTATTTAACTGAAGAAAGGCATTGATCTGGTTCGTGTCTCACACTTTGTTTTGCTCTAGTGGCTATATTCTTGATATACCCATACCCTATTTGTAACAACAGATCATATCAGTCGTAATATCAGCAAAGATTTTTAACAAAATAAACAATTTCTACATTTGTACAGCTTTTTAGAACCCATTTTACAGAACGAATTAAACTGAAGGCACTTAACATAAAAGTGTTAGTGCTATATTTTTGTTCGTTTAGTCTTTTGTATAGGTTAAACGGCGACACTGACACATTACTGGTCATACCGTGCCGGGCGCTATAATATTAGCCCTAAATTGAGTTGGTACAAATGAGTTAGTTAAATCTTTGAATACAAGTTTACTTTCTTAAATTAATCATAGGTTTTGATTGTGCGTCTTGACCCTGACGGTTAAGTAGGGAAAGAGTTGGGTTTTTTAAGACAAAGGTTGTCACAGCTTTGGTCCAATTTGATATCCATTCAGATACAATACGTTTAATTATTGTACTTATTGAAAGTTTAAAATTGCTTTTTTTGTAACGATAAATATACCAGTTGTGAATTTTTAGCCTAAGAATCTACTTTTTCAATTCTTCGTATTCCTACGTTGTTTTGGATCCAACATCATTTGACTGGCTTAGTTATTCACATATCATGAAATCGCAAAAGCAGTTCTTTGATCATAATATCATCTGACTTTCGTCATGCTCGAAGTGGTAATCATAATTAAATACAATTGATAGAAATCTTTTTTTACCTTTCATTTGAATAACAATAGATTCAACCACAAACATTCACTTGTGCTGTTATGTTAACAAATATGTCGAGGAGAAATTCTTATTGCACCCACTAATTTGATAATTAGAATAAGATGGGTCAGGGATCTAGCATTTGAATTACTGTGATAAACCTACAACACATGAACATTAGATGACAATATGTTGTGTTATCGAAATAATCGCACTTCTACACAGCAGGTTTTTAACAAAACCGTCAAACAGAACGGTAAGCGTTAACTGTCTGAAAGTGTATTGGACTATAATGGAAAATAGAGAAAACAGAATCCCTAAAAATAAACAAAAGTTGAAAAAGATTGAAACGTCTTTTATACAGTAATAGCGTGAGACTAAATGATGAAATATTACATCTATTTATAAAGTAGATCATAAATTGTTCAAGAACAAAATATTATTATTCATCATTTAAATGCTCATACTAAAGCACTTAGAACTTCATCATAATAATAATTTAAAAAATATTCAAACGATACATTTCTTTTGTGCCCATTGTAGACCAATCAACTTTTAAGCAAGAAAAGTTAGTAATTCATGAATAGCGTTATGTAGTTGCCCTTCCGAAAATGTCTATAATAAATAGGTTAACAATGGTGAACAATGACTGGTAAGTTCTTAAAGGGTCTTTTTCCAAGAAAAAGGAAAGTAAATGTTTCTCTATACTTATATTCTTATACCAGGCAATAATTACTAAAGATTGTAAACTTTAAAGAACCCTTCCTTTCTCTCCGAATCATTAATACCAACCTTCATTTCCAAAATCCATATCATTATTGCACACCTATTCCACAAGCGCAATTAGAAAAAAAGGTTTATGACCGCTTGTGTCACAATTAGCTGACATACAGATGTACTATTTTGTAGTATATTTTGACCTTTTTGAAAGCATGGTGTGTAATCTAATAATTTTGATCCAATGGAGCACTTAGATATTGTTTGTATTTTGTTTAGAGTTTTTAAATAATCCTTGTCATGGAAAACAAATAAGAAAATATGTATCTTACTGACTCAAAAGCTAAGGACATTCTGGTGATTGATATTTTAGTGTTTTAGGGGTGTTGGAAAATAAATCGGCTCACAGATATTATTATATTCTATTATAGTATTATATATTATATGGCTTTATGGAAAGAAATAACACTTTTACTTGTGATGAATTCCACAAGGTTTTTTACAAGCTATTTTATAAGTTAAATAATTTATCGCATCCATCGTATCTGTAGCAAACTTAAAATATTGTTGTTTTTTTTATCTAATAAAAAATGCTGTAAAATGGACATAACAAAAGTAGTCGATGTTTTAAGTCACAAAAATATCTCCAACGAAGTTGTCATACATTAATTTAACAAGAAAGAAAATTAAATATCATCATTATCTCCTTTTGAATCTGTCTGATCATACTCATTATAAGATAAACAGTAATTTAATTTTAATTTTCTGATATTAAGAAATGAGGTGGCATACTGAATTGCGAATCTTCAAACATGGCAAAGAGCCTGTACCGGAAGTCAATGTTATAACAAATAGAATGCAGTCGAATAAACATATTCTTTTTGTAATATCATAGAAAAATGCAGACACTAACTTGATTTTACTTTTAGCAAAATATATACGAGGTCTTGCTTCCTACATAATGTTCATTTCTTAATAGCAACTAACGAACGAATTTTATCAAAATATTTTTGAAAAAATAAGCTGATTTAAATAATATTATTTGTTAATTACATCTATTCTATTCTGCTATGCTGATAATGATATGTGTAACAGAGCATATACATGCGATGCTCAGTTAAAACAACATAAAACCTTACAAAAATATTGTATTTTTAATTTTTCCTTTTAGAATAAGTACTATTAAAGTTTATTTCGTCCTTTGGAAATGTATACATCACTTTAATGTGCAAATTGTACAGTTACTTTATTAATAATCAAACTTTCAAATTTAAGAGAATGCATTATTATGTCATTATGGAAACGTGTGAATAAGGTTTCTTTCGAAGCAATATTATATATTGAAGATAACTATGTAAAATAAATTTACATACATATGAGTCTAAAAATTTCAAGTAATTCATATTCTTGAATTTTTTGGGTACCCAGTTGAATTCAATAAACAACCGTAAACAAGAAAGTCAATTTGATATAATTATACATTTGGTGAAAATTGTATGGATACGAACGCACTGTATAAAGTTAAATAAGCTAAACTAGAAATGTGTCCATAGGACACGGGTGCCCCCATACTCCACTGTTTTGTCAATCTTATGACATTAGGTCAAATATGTTTTAGGCTACATGTGCGACAATTTGAAAACAAACAAAAAATCGTTTACTAAGTCAATGGCAAGAACTTTACAAATACTGAATAAATCCACAAGCGAAACCCCAGGTGCACAACTACACAATACAATAAAGTGGGGGCACAAAAATAAATTTCTTTATTTAGCAATAAACATACATATTATGATCATAAAAATGCAAACATACAGGCATCAATGGTAACTCATTGCTCGGTACATATGATCCCGAAGGGACACTGGGAAAACTGGACCGCTGAGAAAACCGGAAAAAGCCATCCGTCTGAAAGTCCTTTAGTTTTCTTACTTTCAATGCAATATGTTCACTGTCATCTCAATCGGAGACACAGCTTTAAACATCAAACTGTAGGGCAATAATACTGTAGTCTGAGAAGTAGGTTGACAGGCAGGATAATCTGGGTTGTTGTATACCATTCTGTATGTAGACAAGATCAAGTGTGGAGCCACTTCTGCGAGTTGGGAGCTGCACACACTGCGAGTAATTTTTCAGTGCCCGTGACAATCTCATATAACTTGTAGTCGTCAAACCTAAGTTGAAATCACCAAGCAGTACATCTGGATTAGTTTGGTCGGCTATGTGTGTCAGATCATTTATAAAATCTGTTATGTTGGAGGATGGAGATCTATACACTAAACAGAATGACCTTGGGCAGAACTCTGATGTGATAGCAACTGACACTTGTTCCAAATGAGGTTGGTGTGAAACACAGGAAGTTGTCACTGGAAACTTATCTCGTGTATAGAACAACAAAATAGATAAATATAGAATCCCTAAAGAAAGCCCAACACGGCAAAATTGAAAATGTTGCAGGCTCGGTTTGATTGAGCCTGTTCATGGACGGTACTGGAAAGTGCAAATCACCGTCCACGCCCCCTAGCACCGGCTTAAGCAGAATTCAACATTTAAACGTGAAATAATAAAATTTTGAATTAAGAAACATCCGCAGATGTGTTCATACGGCGGTAATCATGGAACCTTCAATGTGACACTTCCGTGCCATTCCATGAAAAGCGGCGTATGGTCCCCAAGTAATAAAAAGCGTGTGCCCTAAACGAGAAAACAATGGGCGGAACTAAATAAAATGGAATTTTGAAAGGGGATCAGAGGTTATGAAGCCTGCGTATCACAGATAAGACGTCAAAAGACAAATTTAAAAAGCAGGCAACATATCCTAAGGGTGATTCAACATTATTCAAGTAGGAATATTGGAACCACCCATATAGAAAATGCCGAAAAGATGAAACTAAAAATACCACAAGCACAACAATAATGTCGTGCTGAACGATCTTCAAGGATCGAAAATATAACATCATTGATTAAATGTACGGGGAGACCTTTTACAGCCGCCACACGGCACAAATAACACGGATGTGATCATAAAATAGATAAATATAGAATCCCTAAAGAAAGCCCAACACGGCAAAATTGAAAATGTTGCAGGCTCGGTTTGATTGAGCCTGTTCATGGACGGTACTGGAAAGTGCAAATCACCGTCCACGCCCCCTAGCACCGGCTTAAGCAGAATTCAACATTTAAACGTGAAATAGTAAAATTTTGAATTAAGAAACATCCGCAGATGTGTTCATACGGCGGTAATCATGGAACCTTCAATGTGACACTTCCGTGCCATTCCATGAAAAGCGGCGTATGGTCCCCAAGTAATAAAAAGCGTGTGCCCTAAACGAGAAAACAATGGGCGGAACTAAATAAAATGGAATTTTGAAAGGGGATCAGAGGTTATGAAGCCTGCGTATCACAGATAAGACGTCAAAAGACAAATTTAAAAAGCAGGCAACATATCCTAAGGGTGATTCAACATTATTCAAGTAGGAATATTGGAACCACCCATATAGAAAATGCCGAAAAGTTGAAACTAAAAATACCACAAGCACAACAATAATGTCGTGCTGAACGATCTTCAAGGATCGAAAATATAACATCATTGATTAAATGTACGGGGAGACTTTTTACAGCCGCCACACGGCACAAATAACACGGATGTGATCATAAAATAGATAAATATAGAATCCCTAAAGAAAGCCCAACACGGCAAAATTGAAAATGTTGCAGGCTCGGTTTGATTGAGCCTGTTCATGGACGGTACTGGAAAGTGCAAATTACCGTCCACGCCCCCTAGCACCGGCTTAAGCAGAATTCAACATTTAAACGTGAAATAGTAAAATTTTGAATTTAGAAACATCCGCAGATGTGTTCATACGGCGGTAATCATGGAACCTTCAATGTGACACTTCCGTGCCATTCCATGAAAAGCGGCGTATGGTCCCCAAGTAATAAAAAGCGTGTGCCCTAAACGAGAAAACAATGGGCGGAACTAAATAAAATGGAATTTTGAAAGGGGATCAGAGGTTATGAAGCCTGCGTATCACAGATAAGACGTCAAAAGACAAATTTAAAAAGCAGGCAACATATCCTAAGGGTGATTCAACATTATTCAAGTAGGAATATTGGAACCACCCATATAGAAAATGCCGAAAAGATGAAACTAAAAATACCACAAGCACAACAATAATGTCGTGCTGAACGATCTTCAAGGATCGAAAAAACCATGGCAGTTGTCTTCCCTTGATACAGGCAAATATGCCAGTCTCCATTCAACACGTTGATGGTGCTGTATTTGATTCTCATACATATTTGCTTCAGTAATACACAGAATGTCAACTCTGCTAAGGACTTGGTGAGCTAGTATGTCCTTGTAGTGGTTTCTAGCTGATTTAGCATTTAGCAGGGCAAGCGTTAAACCGTTTCCAGAAATTATGGGAAATGGATCTGGAAGAAGACAGTGAGTACGCAATCTTGTCATTTCTCTTGTTACTCCTGAACTAGTTATGGTCTTCTTTTCATCGAAATGGGTAAGGTACAGATCAGTCAGCTTCTTCACTCTACTGCATGCCACATACGCTTGACCTGGATTGAATTTGGTTTGGAGCTCCTTGTATCTTGTGGATTGTAATTGCCCAACTTAGTCTTAATGGGAACTGTATTCTTTTCACTCATGCTGTGGATGATGATCTTGGAGAAAACGCTACCTCTATTGGAGTACTTGGAATAGTTGAGCAGGTCAAATTTTGTGTTCAGTCTTGCATTTTTTTAAAACCTGCAGTAGGTCAAATGAGATCATAACAGCAACTGGATTGTTAGAGGTGTTGATAATGATATCAACAACTGTTCCCTTTGATCCATTTGCAAGGCCACATCCAATTTGCGCAAAAGTACAACCCTGGCACCTATTGCTATTGACTTTGGTAAACCTCCTGTGTGATGTTCATTATCAGACAGAGTGTAACCTTTAATTGAAGATGGTATCTTATCAATGGCCGTGAGAGTCACCTTATTGCCTGGAAACTGATTTAGTTTGTGAAGGTTGTACTCATCGACCCTGTCATTTGTGACATACACATGGGTGAAGTTATCTATACTTGGATCATTCTCATTAACTACCCGTGATTTCAGTGTTTCAATATCCTGGTAGGTGTGTTTTCCTGTTCTTACCCTATTCAGTAGTTCAGAAAAAGCTTGATCATCTGCCTGCCTCATGATCTCTGTAAATTCCATAAATTAGAAGTTATTTAACCACAATGATGATGCTAGGGCTGCCATTGGATCTTTAGGTGGTTCAAATATAAGTTTTTGACACACAGGTGGTAAATGATATCTCCAACTGCAATTATAGAAATGCCTCCAAATCTGTCTGAATTTCCAAATATTTCTGCCAATCGACTTTGAATTTAAATGAAAAAGTCACTCCCCACCATTGAAACTTCATCAATGATGAGGAATTGTAGCTGACATAATTTTACACGCAAAGTGTTTCTCTTCTCATCAGACAGTTGGGTAGCATTTCTATCATTTTTCTTTACAGTAAGCAGCAGTCCTAAATGTATTGTTACTCCTTCAATATTGAAGGCAGCGGTTCCAGTAGGTGCAAACAGCAGTACTCAAGGACGGTCTGGATTGTAACCTTCTTTCCGTTAAACAACCTGGATAGTTTGGTAGATTGCTGTAATCAGGTATGACTTCCCAGTACCTGCTCCTCCAGTTATAAACAGATGAATTGTCTTCGGTTTTGAAACATTTTTGACATGCATACTTTGTTAGTAAGAGGTACACCAGTCTAAGATAATCTGTAAAACTTTGTATTGTTGCAAGTTCAAAGACTGTATATGTGTGCAGTACTCTTCTCTTCATAAAATATGAAAAACAAGATCAACAAGGAAAGGCGGCGTTCAATGAACGCAACCCCCATATGACCCAGCAACAAGAACCAACGGCAAGGAGCCCAGGCGGACCCCAAACATAAAAAGGACAGCCATAGCTTATGGCTTGCTTTCCAATGGCAGAGTTGTCACAGGATTGCCACTACGGGTGGGCAATGTAGTCTGCAGATAAGGCTGATATGTTTGGTTCAGTATGGAATGTTCCTCATCTTCTTCTTCATCTTCAGCCGCAACATCAATTTGTTCTTGTTGAGTTTCTGCTGCAAGCTTATTCCAAGCATCAATTTGAGCATTATCATTTAGTAATTGCTGATATGCAGTTTCAATTAAGTCTTCATGCTTGAAGAAGATGTCCCTGGCTTTTTCAACTGTGTCTTTCTGTTCATGGTAACTGTCCTGAAAAGTTTGATTATCATCCAAGAATTCTGTTTCATTTCACCATGGAATGAATAAGTAGAGCTGGGAATGATAGTATGATTCTGGTTGTTTTCCCTCTAAAAACTTATGGAATCTTATAACTGCTTGCTTCCTTCTTTTTTTCATAATGAATTTGGATTCTACCAGCTCAATAGTGATTGTCTTTGGTGCATCACTAGTAAAAATGTTATATTTAAAAATCTTCAGCAATACAGTCTGATATAACATCTGGCTGAAAGCCATTTTTAGGATATTTTTCTTGTCCAGACTGATACCATGCTGCAAACTGAGCTAGGCTCCATGCTTCAAGAATGGTAGGTCTGTTACTGTATTGGTCAGCAAGGCTAGTGACTAATACATTTTCATCATCGTCTTCAAGGTTGTGAAGAAGATAAGAAGGTTTCAAGAGACTCACACGTTGATATGCCAACCCTGTAGGAACCCATACTGTAGTGAAGTTTGACTTGCAAAGCGGGAGGCCTAGAGCTCTGTAGGCTGCTTATTGTGCTGTTACATTTCAATCATTTAAAAAAGCCTGACCACATTTCTTCATCTGTTCTTTTATATTGTCATCATCTGATTCTTTTGAAATGGCCTGTAAAAGCATTCCCATTTCTCTCTCTTCCTTTGTGATGTATGAGACAACATAATGTATACAGGCATAAGGATCTATGACAAACTGTAAATCAAGATAAGCTTCCCAGGCCAGCAACAAAGACGGATTATAGTTGTTGATCATAACAGCCTGAGGTTCTCTTTCCAGGTACATTAAGTGTCTACATGGCAATACAACAAGGTTCCCTTTGTTGAATGACGCTTAACAATATCAGATTCTTATAAAGCTTCAAGTTTATATCTCAAATACCTTTAGAGGTATGGTCCTTGCAAACTAATCATAGTGAATACAAAGGGCAATAACTCAAAAACTGGAGAGTTGTCATTCTTGTTTGTGGTATATCTATCCTCCAGTGAAATTTCAGATAAATTGATCCTTTATGACACATTGTCCAATGATTAACGCAAAAACTGAACAAAAGACAATTACTTCAAAGAGCTACAATTCTTGTGTTTTCTACAGTATTCCTCCTCACTGAGATATATCCACAGTTGGTATCTAAAATATTTGCTCAAGCTATGCCGTGCCAAGATGTCCTACCATGTGCTTCCTAACGTCGCAATGTGGTTTATACCTTTTCCCATACTGGTCACAAACACAAATACTTTCTGCAAAACAAAACGTTATTATATTTTTAAAATGTTATAATCAATTTGTTTTTTATTTCAGCAACTCTATTTTTCAACACATCTTTTTCCTTATTCTTAGGCCGATAACTGATCCTCTAAGAAGACATATTTACGAGACTGTTATGATACAATGTGTCACAATTTAGTGATCTAAATATTAGTATCGTATTTTAAAAATGCTGTTTCATTGAATTCTAACTGATAATATGAATATATGAACTTGAAAATAAAGATATTTTAAAAAATAATAAATTCTTAACACAGCAATGGGCTTTCAAAATATGTGTATATTTAGGTCCGAGTGGGAGCATCTCTGAAAATGAGTCCGAGTGGGAGCATTTTCCATTTTTATAAAAAGAATTAAGAAAAACTGATTTCTGAATGGAAATATTTGAAACTAATCTAGAAAAATGGATAAATATGACTCGGTTTATGTTCCTGTACGTTAAAAATAATTTTCAAGAAGGTTTTCAACCTTATTTCATATATTATGTTTCGGGAAAAGTCCGAGTGGGAGCATTTAGAGAAAAACACTTATCCCGTTTTCAGGCTTAAACCAGGCAATAAATCTATAAACTTTTTTTTCAATTATCTCAAGTACTATACCCATTCTTTGGTGTGCTACATGATTTTTTAATACTCTTACGTTTTCTTATAATAAAATTGTATTTTACCTTCGAATCGACGAAAAAATGGTCCAAGTGGGAGCATTCAGCAGGTGCGCGATGACGTAGTATCCTACCATTGATTATACGTCTGTATAAACTCGTACACTGCAATGAAACACATTAAAGTACCCTTGATTTATATAACATAATCAATCTCAAAATAGTGACTAAAAACAAAACTTCAAAATTGGACTTTATGTCACATAAAAAAGAGATGGAAAACAAAATTCGCATATCCTCAAAAAAGTGTGTAAAAACTTCATTAAGTTCTGGAAAAGAGACGTACGATAAAAAAAATTGTTTATAATAAAATAGATTATTTTAGTTGTTACTGTAGTAAAATATCGTGAACTCCGTGCATATTTAAAGCTACATTAAATAAATATGTAAAAATATTTTTCCGTCGGCCTTAAAACCAAGCATTCTGCAATTTGTTGAACCTTTAAACAGTATTGTTGTAAATCTCATCAAATATTGGTCATAAATTAGGATTTTAAACGGAAAACTCCACGGTAACAAATGAAGACTATAATCAGCCCGTGTATGAGCTACGTCACAGTTTTATAGATCCTATCCGGAACAGCAAGTATGATATATTCTTTTGCAAACACGCTTTAACCGTTTTAGCTTCACGGTACACTAGGCCTGGGGTTCAGGAAAAAGAAATCGTCTCATTAAAAAGATTTAATTTGTATGAAAACATTCGTTACAATGCGGAAATATACCGTTAGATTAGGACTGCTACTTATAGTCATGTTTGTTGATTTAATATTGATGTACGGATGATCCGAAGGCGGAGTTTCTCATGCAAATAGAAATTGTACTTCCTATTTCGCCACAATGAGGTGGCCCATTTTTATGCTTATAAAACTCATTTTGTTTTTCTGCACACCAAAATAACATATGGTGTCTATATGAAACCCAATTTATTAATGAAATGTTGCTATTTCTGTTTTTATTAAATTTATTACATGTTACTTTAAATAATGAAAAAAACCCCAGAAAACTAACATCGTGTATATTGTAAGAAGCACTCGAATGTTTCACCAAAAGGCATTACCTTCATTTTTTTCATTTATATTTGTTTCTTGTCTTTCGGAGTCATGGCATTAAATTTAAAACTGAGATGTGATCATTTAATATGGTCATACTCATATACGCAAAGCAGTTTTGGTCCGACCATGTATTTGTGTTAATACGAAAATAAATTATCCTATGAATATCAACAGTTAATAAGCTTCTGCAATAACATCTGCACATTCATCCACCAGTATTTAATTAACTACTTTCCGAATACATTGCGAGAATGAGAAGAAAACAAATAGATCGATGATCAGCAGGTGTTTCAGGTACTGTTGCAATTACATGGTACAATATTTGTACTTTTGTGTGTATATCATCTGTCTGTTGTTAATCTAAGGTTTTTATTCAAACGCGAAACGCATTTGTATATCTCTTTTTTAACCTTGGTGTGATACCAAACACTCAAATGGCACAATATAAGGCCTTTTTAATACCACCTTATCTGATTTACTTCTGCCTGGGTGTTCTTTTAATCAAGATATAAAATTTTAAACTTTAACCAAGTCGCTTGCAACATATTAAACATTATTTCATAACTAAATTTTTGATCTGGATTGCTATTAAACTAAAAAAGTATGAGGCAATAGTAATGATGAAACAGTCCTCCCATTTCAAAGCTTAATGCGTTAACTTAATAACGCTGCCAAAAATCTTTTAACTTTACGTTTCCTTGAAACTTTATTCAAATACGCATGGTAAAACATTCTTTGAGTTTAAAATTGATACAGAACTAACAAAATATACATAATAAGACAACACAACACTTCTCCTTTGCTGACACTTAAATTCGGCGACATGCACCAGCTTTGAATTTAGCGGCATTTACCATGCGTTATTAAAACAATGTTTTTTAACCAGTTTGCTTCCGTATGATGTTAGTTTGTCCTTCATAAATAAGCTAGGAAAGGAATAACCCACTTTATTGTGCAAATAATAATGAAATTACTCTATAAATATCTCGAACTTAAGTTTTCAGAGAACACATTTTAAGTTATTATGAATACATTGGAATAAGGTTTCTTTTGAAGCCATATTATATAGTTAAGATAACTATGTTAACGAAAATGGAATTGAGCGAAATCTGTGTACAATATGTTGCTGTTTTGTCTCCCAAAGATGATGTAATGTTTATGGATTTATCGAGTAGAGATGATTTTATTCAGACACAATAACCATTATTTGTGTTCTAAATGTAGGTAAATAACAACTGGCAGGATAATTTCACAATTAAAAGCTGTACAGAATGTGTACATGTATTGTACTTACAGCATTATACGAACAAGCTCAGTCAAACATTCTAATATAAAGTTCGTGTCATTTAAGGTTATTATTTGGGTTATTATCATAATTAAAAAAAATCATAAATGAAAAATAATGATACCAATTTATATATTCATGATTTGATCATAAAAAATGTAATAAAAATAATAACAAGTATGACGAAAGTTTAATGTTTTGATCAAAATGCGTTTCTATTTATAAACATGCGTTGTTTTTATCACGAAGATTATTTTTATTTCATAGACAAATCTTATGTTGTTGGCAAACACCAAACAAACATAATTTTTAAAATGATTGAATATAGTTTAACTAGAGTGTGAGGTTATTGTAACATTTACTTTACAAAATTTTTACGACAACCAGCTTTATTATAAAACAATTAACTATCAATGTCAAATTGCGACTGATAGGGTAACCTCTGTAAATAAAATCAAAGAACGTCTCATGAAATGAAAACTACAAGTATATATACATGATGATGGCCATATTGAGTCATTAAAATTAAACACTACATTTATTTGTTATATCGCTATCAAAAAGAATTGGAGATCAGATTTGTAAATGATCTATGCATTATAAAACAAAAACGATATAGACTTCCCACATTTGTACTCAAAAAGCCAGAAAACTACAGCAAATAGCTGATAAAATTATTATGGACGAGTATTTACATACATTTTTGACTAAATATGTTATATTCGATTCAACATTCTTTTGTTATAAACGTTATTTTGTTGAATTGTTAAATTTATTATCACAGATATTTTGGACTGATTTTAAGTTTTTTAAATCTGTAAAGTAATTGGTTTATTTTATTTGAATGACTTTCAAAATAGGAAATAGATATGTTTGTTTTAATATTTATAAAAGAAATATGGTAAATATCACAATTACAAAGACTGTGACTATTCAACTGCTAAAACGAAACATTTATCTTTTTCAAATAAAATGTTTTAATATAAATATTTATTTTCTTTTTTGCCCCTGTGTCACAGTGTCTTTTGCCTGAGTTCGACAAGTTGAATTTGGATGGTTTAAGACACGCATTAGGTTATCAAACTGTGAACCATTTCCATAAAAATCACTGAGGTAGTTGTTTCTGAAAATGATTTAACATTATGATAACTGCATTTAATTATCATCTTTAAATCAGGAATATTTGAAAGTGTATTTCAAAACAAAAAGTCCATGATATGATGAACACATTATGTGTTCATCATATTTTAACCATTCTTTATGAATAGTGCTTTTAAAACAAACAAAAAACAACAACAAAAACAGACAACCAGATGCTATAATAGGTTAAACAAATATCCAAATGATAATTTTTATTGTAGACCAATCCACTTTATAACAAGTAAAGATTATAATACATTTAGAGCATTATGTAATTGCCCTTCCAAAAATTTAAATAATAAACAGGGTCACAATGACTATTAAGTCCTTAAAGAAAAAGGAAAGTAAATATTTCTCTATACTTATATTCTTATACCAGGCAATTATTACTAAATATTTTAAACTTTAAAGCAAAGTGAACCATTCCTTTCTCTCCCAATAGACTACTTAAGTGCCAATCATTAATACCATCCTTTATTGTCCAAAATCTATATCATAATTGCACACCTCACCCACAAGCACAATTAAGAAAAAAAGTTTATGACCGCTTGTGTCACAAATAGCTGCATTTAAAGATATAATGATGTACTGTTTTGTAGGCTATATATATTTTTTTCTGTAAATAGGATTCGTAATCTAATAATTTCGATCTAATGGAGCACCTTCATATTGTTTTTTTTTTGTGTTGTGTTTTAAAATAATCCTTGTCATGGAGAATAACTTTAAAAATGTGTCTTACTGACTCAATAGCTTAGTTGATATTCTAGTTTTTAGGTGTCTTGAAAAAAATTGGGTTGACAGATATCAGTATATTATATAATTATATATGTTGTTTTGTGGAATGATAAAAATGGAAATTATCTATCAGAAAGTGTAAAAATGCAAAGTTTATAATTATTTCTGAAATGGGACACGTTAATTCATTATTTTTCACACAGGTAACACTTTTACTTGTGATGAATTCCACCACAAGGTTTTTTTACAAGTAATTTTATATGTGACGTACTTTGTCGTATCCATCGTATCTGTAGCCATCTTAAAATATTGTTGTGTTTTTTTTTTTTTTTTTTTTTTTTTTGGTGTTTTTAAAAAAAATCTAAATCTGATATAAAATACTACAGAAAGACCATAACAAAAGTAGCCAATGCCTTTAGTGACAACAATATCTCCAACGAATTTGTCATACATTAATTAAACGTATTGTCATCATTATCTCCTTTTGAATCTGTCTGATCATACTCATGACATGACAAACACTAATTTAATTTTAATTTTCTGATATTAAGAAATGTCGTGGCATTCTGAATTCCGAATCGACAAAAATGGCAAAGAGCCTGTACTGGGAGTAAATTTGATAACAAATAGAATGCGGTCGAATAAAGATATTCTTTTAAAGAATGTAACAAAATGCACTAACTTGATTCTACTTTACGCAAAATATTTACGAGGTCTTCCTACATGACGTTAATTACCGTATTATAGAGCAACTAACGATTAAATTTCATCAAACTATTTTGGAAAAAAAGTTGATTTAAATAATATTATATGAATAATAAAAAGAACTAGTTAACAACAGTGAATGAAGTTTAAAATCTTCGGAATATAGCTGCTAATATAATAAGATTATCTTTGACTTATATCTATTCAGCTATGCTGATAATGATGTGTGTTCACGAGCACATGTCATTTGCATGCGATGAATAGTTAAACAACATAAAATCTTACAAAAATAATGTATTTTTCATTTTCGAAATACATAAGCTGTGTTTGAAAATGAATACATCCCTTTTATATACAAATTGGGCCAAAATTACTTTATAAATACTTTGAATATTAAAGAGTGCATTATTTAGTCATATGAAAACTCGTGAATAAGGTTTCTTTTGAAGCCATATTATATATTGACGTTAACGATGTTAAGTAGAATGTACATACATATGACAGTCAAAATTTCAAGGAATTCATATTCTTGGATTTATTGGGTACCCAGTTGAATTGAGTATAAAACCGTAAACAAGAAAGTCAATTGATATACATAGGTGATAATTGTATGGATACGAACACAATGTATAACAGTTAAGTCCTGGACAATAAAATGTACTTAATATTGCATGTTGTAACATTCAAATTTATTTTAAAAAAGTTTTAATGAAGATTAAGGTTAAAATTGTATCAGGGTTATCTGGGGTATGTTAACTGTCATTTGCCATTAAATGTTTTATGAGTAGAGTAGTTTGGTGTACAACATATCTTCTATCATAAACGCGAATGTGATAATCAGAAGCAATGACACTATAGTTCACATTAAAATGAAACCACTCGACGACCAACAACGGTCAACATTTTTATCTCCTTTTGTGACATTATGATAATCTTATCGCATATCATTTACATGAAAAAAATTAACAGCTACGGAAAGAAAAGTGAGAAAACGTCAGAACAAAGTCCTGATGAGACAGGAACGAGTATTAACAGTTTTACAACTATGACAACATTGGTATTATAAAACACATATTACACGCCTTTTACTAACGTAATTTAAGACTGCTTAACCAAGACTATATGCTTGCATCACAAAATAACGTAGTAACAGTTATGTATGTGTCATATTTAATTGAAAAAAGAAAGAATCAGGAACACCCAAGCACAAAAGTTATCATTTGTTCATCATAAAACAATTACGTAATCTTCAAGTCACAGATCACGGACAATTCATCCCACGTTTAACTGTTAGT
This sequence comes from Ruditapes philippinarum, assembly GCF_026571515.1. NCBI lineage: Eukaryota > Metazoa > Mollusca > Bivalvia > Venerida > Veneridae > Ruditapes > Ruditapes philippinarum. The sequence goes on from NW_026853945.1 coordinate 103,104, forward strand.
TTATACAAAAGTCAATAATTAAGTATTATATAACAAAATAACGGTACTTGTATTAAAAAATATACTCACAAAAAACACATACAAAAAAGAAACAAACAAAAACAACATAATAACATGTAAACTGCAAGTATACGTTTTACTTTCTCAAGTGTATATAAAGGTAACTGTGAAAGTTAATGCTACGTTATTTTCACTGATTTGTTCCCTTGAAATGAAATAACAAAACATCGATAAAAAGTATTTTAGGTACGGGCCTTTCCGGTTTTTCGTAGGGAACATTTAGCCACACCTTTTCCATTAATTGCTAGGTTAATCGCTCACAAACAGTATCACAAACATAATCATGTGTTCTTTTGTGCAAACCAGGTCAACCAGTTGTTATGTATTATCTCAGTGTCGCAGTTGGATAACAAGTTAGCCAATTTACATAAAATTGTAAACACTGGAAAGGTCCAATCGTTAACAAGCATTTTTGTTTGGGTCAGGCTTGATTGATTTGTGTACTCTCATAATCATATGGGTGAATTAACATTTTTTTTCTCGAGCAAGTTTGATATGTAATAAGTGTTAATTATTTAAATTAACACCTGAATTACGCATAACTATATTTTCTTCTTTTATCTATTTTGTGGAAGTAACTAAAATGAGCGGTGGCCGAAAGGTGAAGATGTCTGCTTATCAATCTAGGGTTCATGGGCCCGTGCCCTTTTCCAATCACGCTTAAATATTTATTCACAAAAACATTCTACCAGGTAAATGCATGGTAATTGCACGGGAAACAATTATGAAAATTATAAAATTGCTTTAGCTGAGTTACTTGAATAAAATCACTAATGCAATTTGCTGCTGATTTTCTTAATGCGTTTCTCTTCATTTGATTTAAGCCATTAGGTTTCATATAATTTTCAACGTTTGTACCTCCAATATGATTGAAACCAACTAAAATCTTACACATGCCTGCGTCTGTGTGTGCGTCTGTGTCAGAATTCTAACGAGGACAAATAGACTGATGTTTGTTTTTATCATTATAAAGAAATACAAAACAACTGTTGCCTATTTTCATTGAAGCGCGAGGATAAAAGACGCACGTTATAACAGAAGGCGTTCATCGACTACGCAAACGCTGCGCAAACAAAAGTAACATGTAAAATGGTTTCCTGCGGGGAACATTTTTGATGAATTAAAGATATTTCATTTAACTATTTTCAACATTGTTTGGGGGGGGGGAATTTAAAGAAAATTAACGTTTGTATCAGGAATATAGTTGACAATAATCGATCCGATCAATAGAAGAAGATCTTTGGCCTTGGTCGAAAATAAAACAATATTTCTGTTTAAGAAAATGATTAAATACCATTGTATGTATAATTCCTTGCAAAAAATAATAAAAAAAAGAAAACACACAAGTTTACGCAGAAATATCTCTATCTATTATGGTAGATGCCACAAATGAATGTTTTAATTCAGGAAATTTTCACTATAAACAATTTATTGTTTGTAAAATTTCAGATAGATGTTAAAAGATACATTGATAATTTTCAAACACATCATGCAAGTTTTTCCATCTCAAACGGTAAAATAATAATAGAAAATTAGAAATATCACGTAACAGTGTTATGTTCTAATTAGGTGTAATGCGGACTAATTCCCTAGCATTGTGTACACCGGTCATTTGAGAGACCGGTGTGTATACTACAATGATTTACTAGAGGTAAATCCGTAACGTACCGGGAAACGGTTTTTAGCTAGGTTTTCGAATAGGTCAATTAACCAATCATGTACGGTTTACAGATCACATGCTTCTCCATGTACCGAAAACAGGTCACGTGCTCCTCCATGCCTCAAAAATTAAACGCGTAACAATACCCTGCGGGCTCTTTATTTATCCTTATTTATCATTGTGGTGAAACTTTAAACTTTTTTACGAAAGGAATTACATTTTAATCGAGAAATATGTCATAAAGAACAAAACGCATCAATTGCTTTTAATGCACAGGCGTAATTTTATAGTCATTGTATGAGTCTCTATCTTTTATTTAGGTTGGGGGAATACACTCAAGCCAGTGAATATAATTATTCACCCAGTCCAGTAAATATTAGTTTATAAACTAATTATTCTGTTGACTACCTTTTGGACCAATAAGATTGCAGCTATATTGAGATCGTATAATAAAATCACTATTTTTTTTTAGATAAGTTTGCACTTTCAGGGTTGATTCTTATAAAATGAAATAAGAGTAACATTATATAATGTAATAGGGATATGAAGTTTTAATCTACGTTGATTGGCGGCAAATGGTCGGAAGTAAGAAAGATTTCTCCAAGAAATATCAAGATGAAAGTATTTACTCGTCATGCAAAGATTCAAATCATATAATTATGATATATAACATCATAAAAATATTGTACTTTTTTAATATTGTCTTCATGGTTGTTCCGATCAAAAGAAACAGTTGATATTGTCTTTATGCTATATCCGTAATATGAAAGGAAAGTGCCGCCTTATTTGTTTATTGCAATTACAGAAGTCTGGATGAAATCTGATAACAGAGTAAATGGAACAATATAGGAAAATAGTGTTTTTGGTACATACTGCATTGAGCTATGTTTTGAATCGTAATTTTAATAGCATGGCCACATTCTGCTGATCTTGAAGATTGTTTTCGTTGATTGATAAGATATTGATTGATTTGTTACAGAATTTTGTCAGATTGAACTGGTTGGTAATTACAAAACGTCATTATACTATATGTTAATAAAATGTATACAAAAACAAAACGTGAAATAAAATGACACATTTCAATCATTATTTTATGCTTTATTTCATGATATTTTTAAAGACGATTGCTTTAAAAAAAACAATTCATCAGTGTACAAATACTCATATCTATGTATATCTTACACTCAACCAATTATTAATCTTTTCCATGCAGGAAGATAGATATGTTTAAGTAAACCATACGATAATTTAGCAAAATATATTGTGAATATTTATGAATCCTATATTTTTCTTATTGTGTAAATTGAATAGTATCACAGTTGGCATATGGCAGTTTTAGTTTTTTTTACAAATGTACTCTTGTGGTACCTCCTTAAAATAGCCATATCTGAATTTTCCTGCAATAGGACAATGTTAAGGTCAGCGACACACAACACATATGAGCCGCGTCACGACAAAACCAACATAGTGGGTTTGCGACCAGCATGGATCCAGACCAGCTTGCGCATCCGCGCAGTCTGATCAGGATCCATGCTGTTCGCTTACCAACCCTATTACAAGTAGAGAAACTGATAGCGAACAGCATGGATCCTGATCTTGATCCATGCTGGTCGCAAACGATTAACGTTGGTTTTTTCGTGACGCGGCTCATATGTGCGTTAGAGGACAATAACAAGAAAAGCATTGATGCAAAGCATCAAAGGGCGTCCAAGCAAGAAATGCAGCAGATGCAGATGAACTAGTAGATATATGATGACAAGATATTCTTATAAACTGTTCAATGGTTCATTGGTTTTTACCAGAATTGTATATCACTTATGAGTGAACGAACGAAAGACATTGTTCATTTTTTATAACTTTGATTGGCATGCTAGAAATTAGAATATTACTTGTTATTTCTTTATGATCGTGGTTATTAATAGCAACGGATATACATGTATACAATCATTTATAATCCATATGAGTAACGCATGATCAACACCACACTTGTGTAATTGTCCCTTATTATGTTATCGCTATTAGCGAAGACCCCCTCTTAAGCTATCTGTTCACACTTAGTAACAATATGACACTTGTTATATTACCATGTTGAGCATAAATGTTTATTATACACTAATTGTATTATCTTTTTAATAAAAAAAACAACAGATTTTATGAATATTGTTTTCTTTTCTTATTGTGTTTTATGCACTACTTTAATAATGAGTTTTTACGTTTACTACTATTTTAAGAATTCAATTGTCATAATGAGTAATGACCGACGATTATAAGTCAAAACTTAACTGGAAAAATACAGTAAATTATGGTTAAATTTTCAATATATAATATTGTTTATTCTTAAACCATATACATGTACATTTGTATTTTTCTTTATCATTTTTTAAATTATCAATCAATTGGATAATTCATAAAATCTGATTTGAAACTTTGAATAATTCCTCGGCATCTTTACTAAACACGAATAACAAATTAAATAAAATGTTTCAAAGTTGAAAGTGTCATATTAATGCCATAAAAATGTACATTTTTTCTCAATTATTGTACATATTTATTGTTTTTATCTCATATAGATAAAATAAAACATGCGATTTGTGTTGTTGGTTTTTTTTCGAATTGTATGTTTATGTATAATAATAATCAATAAATTTGAGAGTTGATCTATTTTTATTAATTATTGTAGACAAACATTCATTTTGAAAAAAAGCTTATTTATCTGTAAAATATTTGTTCTGTTCTGTAACGATATCAAACATCTACTCCAAAACCGGAAGAGACCGGACAATAAACGTGTGGTACTATTCGCCGGTCGTCAAAATAGACCAGGAGAGACCGGGAATTACCGACAGGAGTACATCCCTCTATAAATAGATTTTCGGAATATTTAGGTCATCAACTCAATATTCTATTTACAGCTTTCGGAATAACATACCATAATAACCCACTGTGTACTACAACATGATAAATAAAAATACCGCGAAAAGCGCGATTTATTGACGAAAAAGGTTAATTAATTTGAAAATGTTTGCATTGCGAAATTCTCCAGTTCGCTATTCATTGTACATATCGCGACTAATTTATAATCAAGCACCCTCATATCGATCGGAATGATCGGCTTTTATTATGAACAACTATAAAAGGCTCGAGAAGTTGCTGTCGCCCTTTCACAAAATCTGATTTCATTCCATAAAAGGCGCCGCGCTTCGGCGCGGACGCCAATTATACATGTAATATTCACCCATGGAGTAAAGACTGTAAAACTAGAAGAACGATAGTTAATTACTTTCATCTGAATTTAAGTTTTCTTTTCTGTTTAGTTTTGTGGAAGTACCTAAAATGAGCGATGGCCGAAAGGTTAAGATGTCTGCTTATTAATCTAGGGTTCATGGGTCCGTGCCTTTTTCCAATCACGCTAAAATATTTATTCACACAAACATTCTACCAGGTAAATGCATGGTAAATGCACGGGAAACAATTATGGAAATTATAAAATTGCTTTAGCTAAGTTACTTGAATAAAATCACTAATGCAATTTGCTGATGATTTCGTAATGCGTTTTTCTTAATTTGATTTAACCATAAGGTTTCATATAATTTTCAAAATTTTTCTTCCAGATATGATTACAACCAATTAAAATCTTAGACATGCCTGAGTCTGTGTGTGCATATGTGTCTGAATTCTAACGAGGACAAATAGAATGATGTTTGTTTTTCATCATTATAAAGAAAGACAGAACAACTTTTGCCTGTTTTCATTGAAGCGCGAGGATAAAAGATGCACGTTATGACAGAAGGCGTTCATCGACTACGCGAACGCTGCGCAAACAAAAGTAATAACGATACTTATCACTGCGGTGAAACTTTTAACTTTTTTACGAAAGGATTTATATTTTAATCGAAAAATATGCCATAAAGAACAAAATGCAACAATTACTTTTTATGTAAATACAGTCTAGTAAATATTAGTTTATAAACTAATTATTCTGTTGACTACATTTTGGACCACTATCAGTGCAGCTACATTGAGATTGTATAATAAAATCACTATTTTGTTTTAATAAATTTGCACTTTCAGGGCGGATTCTTATAAAATGAAATAAGAGTAACATTATATAATGTAATAGGGATATGAAGTTTTAATAATACGTTGGTTGGCGGCAAATGGTCGGAAGTAAAAAAGATTCCTCCAAGAAATATCAAGATGAAAGTATTTACTCGTCATGCAAAGATTCAAATCATATAATTATGATATATAACATAATAAAAATGTTGTACTTTTATTAATTTTGTCTTCATGGTTGTTCCGATCAAAAGAAACAGTTGATATCGTCTTTATGCTATATCCGTAATATGAAAGGAAAGTGCCGCCTTATTTGTTTATTGCAATTACAGAAGTCTGGATGAAATCTGATAACAGAATAAATGGAACAATATAGGAAAATAGTGTTTTTGGTACATACTGCATTGAGCTATGTTTTGAATGGTAATTTTAATAGCATGGCCACATTCTGGTGATCTTAGGGATCGTTTTCGTTGATTGATAAGATATTGATTTGTTACAGAATTTTGTCAGATAGAACTGGTTGGTAATTACAAAACGTCATTATTCTATATGTTAATAAAATGTATACAAAAACAAAACGTGAAATAAAATGAAACATTTCAATAATTATTTTATGTTTTATTTTATGATATTTTTAAAGACGATTGCATTAAAAAAAACCTTATCAGTGTACACATATTCATATCTATGTATATCTTACACTCAATCAATTATTAATCTTTTCCATGCAGGAATATAGATATGTTTAAGTAAACTATATGCGATATATAGCAAAATATATTGTGAATATTTATAAATCCTAAATTTTCCTATTGTGTTAAATTGAATAGTATCACAGCTGGCATATGGCAGGTTTTAGTTGTTTTAATTGCACTCTTGTGATACCTCCTTAAAATAGCCATATCTAAATTTTCCTGCAATTGGACAATGTTAAGGTCAGCGACAGACAACACTTATGTGCCGCGTCATGACAAAACGACCATAATGGGTTTGCGGCCAGCATGGATCCAGATCAGCCAGCGCATTCGTGCAGTCTGATCAGGATCCATGCTGTTCGCTATCAGTTTCTTTATTTGTAATAGGGTTGGTAAGCGAACAGCATAGATCCTGATCAGTCTGCGCGGATGCTGGTCGCAAACCCATTATGTTGGTTTTGTCGTGACGAGGCTCATATGTGCGTTAGAGGACAATAATTACACATGTAATATTTACCCATGGAGTAAGGACTGTAAAACTAGGAGAACGATAGTTGATTACTTTCATCTGAATTTAAGTTTTCCTTTCTGTTAAGTTATGTTGAAAGCGTTCTTTATTTTAAAACAACTTATTAAATTGTTTATTCCAGGTCAATACATTTCTTAATCAATTTCAAAAGAAAGAAAATATAAGAAGAAATAACTAAACTACGTTTAAACTTAGATGAGGAAATAATATGCCACATTTTTACTTTAAGGAACTGTTATGTTATAGTTCTACTCCAAAACATGTTTTAGTATTGACCGTCGTAATATACCAGCTACGAAACAGTTGTTTTTGGATTATGTAAAGTAGATTGGTCTATAGTAGCAGAAATTACAGCAATAAAATATACGTATTTTTCGTGTCATGCTCATATAAAGAGTTACATGACGGAAAAGAAAATGAAGTTTTTTTTACAATGTTCCGGTGATACATAGAGGATATTGAATGAGTGTTATTCTAATACTGAATTTATTGAACGATTTAAATATAATTATTTTATGCGAGCGTTTGGTTCAATAAATTTAGTATTTAACCTACACAAATTTGTTATTCTGTATAAACATTTTTGTATTTTAATCAGACAAATAAGCGTCATACATATCCCAAAATTACCATAAGATCCTTTTAGACTCTTGATATTCATATGAGCCAACAAAATGGGTTCGCGACCAGCATGGATCCAGACCAGCCTGGGCATCCGTGCAGTCTGATCAGGATCCATGCTGTTCGCTTACCTACTCTATTACAAGTAGAGAAACTGGAAGCGAACAGCATGGATCCTGATCAGACTTCGCGGATGCGCAGGCTGGTCAGGATCATGCTGGTCGCAAACCCATCATGTTGGTTTTGTCATGAGCGGCTCATATGTAAAATGAGAGATAAAGTATACACATTACGGTCGCTGTTTGTAGATATGTTATTCAATTATCATTCATATATACTAGATATTGCGTACGTAATAGATAAAAGGTTTTGTAAATACATTTTAAGTAATCAAAAGAAATAAAAGACTGTGTGTCACGGTATCCTCAATGCAGCCTATTTAAGACTAATTTCATTTTATCGTCAGATGTTCCTACTTGCAATTGCGTTCATCATCTGATTTTAAGTTTACACCCCTAGACCAAATACTAAACAATTTCTAAGTATTTAGTTTATTTTGGATCTTGTATTTGGAATGGCCTTCCTGATTGTATCAAGCCTGCTCCATCTGTAAACCATTTTAAAACCTTTTACCTTTTTGAGATATAATCAGACATCAGTATATTGAAATTAATAGCCTGATATATGTAACATTTATAGTATTTTAATAGTTTGAATATGTTAATTTATATTATTCTATGGAAGACTTTTATTGTGTTCAATTGAGTTCTCTTGTTTAATGAAGTCTTTATTATTATTTATTATTTAATTATTATAATTATTATTATTATTATTATTATTATTATTATTATTATTATTAAACCGTCTATAAGAATGATTAGACTAGTACTTATTAAATGAATAAATAGAAATAGCAGCAAATAATGACTTTGATCAGAAATTGACAAATATATGTTTATAAAAATTTAATACCGATTTGAAACTGTTTGAACGATTTGAATCTATTTGAATATTCATGCATATAATAAAGTCTTCCTCCGACCAAATCATTTAAAAAGACAAAGAAAAACGATAATTGAGCCGCGCCATGACAAAAACCAACATAATGGGTTTGCGACCAGCATTGATCCAGACCAGCCTGCGCATACGCGCAGTCTGATCAGGATCCATGCTGTTCGCTATCAGTTTCTCTACTTGTAAAAGAGTTGGTAAGCGAACAGCATGGATCCTGATCAGACTGCGCGGATGCGCAGGCTGCTCTAGATCCATGCTGGTCGCTAACCGTTTATGTTGGTTTTGTCGTGACGCGGCTCAATTATTATGAATATAACTATACAAAACTGTGTCAAACAACACAGTATATGAACATCAAGCTGGTCTTGAAATCTGTTTCTGAATGACAAGTTTTAATTAAGTAATACAAGTAGTGGAAATTCATTTTTACGAAATCACATGAATTAGGAAGGGTTTCTTTCAATATGGGAATGACATTTTTGTGCTTCGATATGAATTTTTTCAAGTAATTTAATTTACATTATAATTGGCATTATGTTGTTTTGTTGCTTTTTTAATTGGTATAAGAAAGTACTTTGACTAGTACCCTGATGAACGTTGTGCTAAGCAGTAATAAATCATTTTTAGTCAACTAACAATTTTGTTGCAATGTTCATTTTTATAGAAAACAGCGAATATATTTGTTCTTGTTGCATTGCCCAAAGAAATTCTTTGGAAAATTATTAATTGCCCGGGAAATACATTACGCTTCACATATTGATCAAATTTTTAATTATTAGGACAGTGTATCATCACAAGAAACATGTTTTGTGAAAAGTACCGAGGTATGGCACAGTAAAACTGATATATGTTTAGCAACAGAAAACATGTTAAAAGGAAATATTTAAAAGCGTTGTACCATCATAAATATGAGACGACTGCCATACGTAACAGGATTCAAAGTATAAAAATGCCTTATAGTTATAAGTAATACAATATTTTGATCAGTTCTGCACATTAAGTACATTGTATAACTCATAACTATAAGGCATCTTTATCGACTTGCAAAGGATACCAAAACCGACTGAAAGAAACAAAAAAAGAATGTCATATTTAGCTTCAAATCAGCTTTAAAAGGATTGAAATGAAATTAAAAGCTCAGAAAAAATGTGCAAAGGAAATATTTGTTTAATGCTATAAACATTCTTAAAATATTTTTAGAAGATAAACTGGAGCGCAGCTGTAATTAACAATATTCATGATATCAACCCTTGTCTTGATAAATCAACATATGTATCTCCCCCTAACTGTCATGATCAATCTGTTCTTCTTAGATACAGAAATGGACATTCTAGAGTTACACATTCTAACATTTTAACATGACAGGATGTTCTATTTTGTATAGCTTGAAATGAATATTTAAACATTTCCTTCTTGAATGCCATGATCTTGCACATGTTTGTGATAGATGTAATTTAGTCATTTCACTTACATGATTCTTTTCGGTATGACCAGTTATCAAAACTCCAAGCTTTTATCTTTCTTTACAAAAGAGTCTAATTAAGGTTCACTCCTTTGTTAGTGTCGCCAATATATCCAAATTTAACATTTTTAATGACAATTATGAAACATGTATATCACATTGTTTGTTTTTTGTCACTATTTCGTCTGTTTTGTATCAATGTTATTTCAGCCATGATAACTTGACGATTGAAATGAATATGTATTTGCCGTTAAAATATTTTACTTGGTTTTAATATTTGAAGAATTTTACCTAGCCCTGCTCTTAGTACAAACAGATAATTTTATAGTTGCCAAAATACATACATTATTGTTGTGCGATATTTATAACTAGTTATGTTTGCCGTAAAAGTTAAATCAATACTTTGTTTTATCCATGAAATTTCATAATTCAAAAGACATTGTCATGTAACGTCATAATAACACTTTTGATTGTTTATTATGAATGAAATTGACCATAAATATAACAGAAAATATTAACCACGTAGAGAAAAGTATAGAATTAAAGTTATCAATCATCATTACAACATTTGTTTTGTTATTTTATTATAAAATTGAAAATACACCGAGATTTTTAATGCGATGACAAAAACATTTCTTGGTATTTTGGAATCGATTAAACTAAAGAAATGTGATGTAATATGATGTGTTGGGAACTTTGATTACTTTGATAAAATCATTCAAAGTTGTCAGTTTGATATCAAAATAGCTTTATTAAGAACCGACAAGACTGGGGCGGAACTAAATTAAAATGGAATTTTGAAAGGAGATCTGAGGTTATGAAGCCTGCATATCACAGATAAGAAGTCAAAACACAAATTTAAAAAGCAGGCAACATATCCAAAGGGTGATTATACAGTATTCAAGTAGGAATACTGGAACCACTCAAGTTGAAAAAAGCCACATAGAATAAACTAAAAATACCACATAACATGTAATACACAACAATGTCGTGCTGAACGATCTTCAAAGACCGACAATAAAACAGCTTTGATAAAATGTACGAGTAGACATTTTTACAGCCGCTACACTGGCACAAATAGCACTGATGTGGCAATAAAATAGAGAAAAATGAATCCCTAAAGGAAGCCCAACACGTGCAAAATTGACAATGTTGTAGGCTCGATTTGATTGAGCCCGTTCATGGAACGGTACTGGAGAGTGCAAGTCGTCCACGCTCCCTATCACCGGCTTAAGAAGAATTAACATGTAAACACGAAAATGGTAAAATTTTGAATTTAGAAACATCCGCTGATGTGTTCGTTCAGCGATTATCACGGGACCTTCAATGTGTTACAGTGGTGCCATTCCATAAAAATCTGGAAACAAAGTGATCCCTCGGAAGCACTTATCACAACAAAATTACAAGAGAATTGTAGACTCAGTTTTAAATTGGGGCCTGAACTGAGGGATAAAATGAATAGGGGGAAAAATCCCCCCGGGGGGCCTTGCAAAGACCGGCGGTACCCCAAGAGGGTACTAAATTTCAACACTTATTAGTGCCCGGCATCCCTGATCCCAAAGAACCATAAAAATATAACAACAAATGGAAAGAAAAATAAAGGGGCAACTTTTTACACTGCCAACGCAAATTTACACTTGCTGTTGTTTAACCAAAAAAACTGAAGCCAAATTATGGGGAAAATTTTTTAAAATTTACCCTTCTCTGTAAAATAAAAACTAAAACTTTGTTTTATGTGATTGTTAATTTTTTCATTTTTTAAATTGGGATTATTTTTTGTTTTTTGGGTTTTTAAAAAAAAATATCTCCTTTTTGATTAAAATTCATAAATTTTTTTTGGGATTGGGAAAAATGTTTAAACTATATACTGTATATATGTCTGACCGGTTTTTTTTCCCAATTCCCCATTTAAAAGTAATAATTTTCTTGGGTTAAATTACTTATTTAGAAAAGGAAAACAATTTTGGGTCAAATCGATTTTAAAGAGTTAAAAAGATAATGCAACAAATTTTCCCTGCCCCCTTTTTACCGACTATAGAAAAAAAGATTTTTGGAAAATGTAATGAATACGTGATGAAATCTTACCAACTACAAATTAAAAAATCGCCATCCTTAAAAAAAGAAAAATCGGAAAAACTAAAAAAACAATTTCTTGAAAAACAGTAAAAGTAAAATTGATTTAAATTTTTTATTGATTTTTAAAAAATTTTGGGAAAGACAAAAAAAAAATCATATCAAATTTTTTAGATCACTACTGTATATGTATTTTTAAAAAAAAAAAGAAAGAAAAAAAGCCAACCCTTCAAATAGGCTAAAAAAACCAAATTTAATTTGGTTTTTGGGGTTTTTTTATCTTCTTTTTGGGATTCATAACGTCATAATAAAACCTCTTCGATTTTTAAAAACAAAATTTGTATTGGGAAAAATTTTGATCGTTCTTTTCTCAAAATAACGAAACCCCCTTTTGGAAGTTTTCATTTTTTTAAATTTGATCAAAGCAAAATTAATGGCCCCGTTTTTTAATTGCAATAAAATTTTTAAAATTGCTATTCAACCCTAGCATAATCAGTGTTGTTTTCTTTGAAAAAATGACATATTTATGACAATCAGTTTATTTTGGAAAATAATAAACGTGTTATGAAAAGATAAAATTATGGATCATAAATCTCTTTTAAAAAGTTTGCGGAAGTTTTGTCATGTTTAAGAAAATTCAAATAAAGTTGTATTATTTATATGTATATTGGAGTTTCAAAATTTATCTGTATATCCTAAAATCACATTAAGCCTCAGAAATGAAACTATTTTTTCTTCTTAAGGAATGGCAAGCATGTGTTTTATACTGATTCATAACACACTGTAGTTATTATGAAGTTATGTTTAAAAGAATGATATTGTTATGTTTTACAAGAACAAAATAAAGATACTTTCAGTGCATAATTGTCGTCAACAATTTCGTTTCTGTCTAAAACGATACAAAATACATTCCAATTTATGTGTCAACGTACTGTTGTTTGTTTGTGCATATGTTGGCTGCTAAAAGGCCTAAATATATGTGCTTTTCCTTTAAATGCCTTTTGCATGATATTAAATGAAATGTCAAGTACCTTCTTGGGCCTCTGTAAAAAACAAAAAAAAACAAAAATAAATATGATCCCAATAGCCCTAAAACTTTTTTAAACCCTTTTAACCCCCTTAGGTGAATAAAATTTAAACGTACTTTTCGCGTGATCTAGCTTTTGAAACATGTTTTTTTGAAACATTATCGGGATCATGGTCACACATTTTTACTTCTGGAGAAATCAAAAACGATTTAAATTTTATCTTAGCTCAACCCTCGCATGTAGCAAAAAAATCTGAAATTAGAAACATATACCATTTATATAATTCAGCCCTCTGTTATATCTAAAACAAATAAAATTAACCATAAACATGCTTAATATAAAAGGGGTTTAAATTGTCATGATATACGTTAAACATTTTTTTCCTCATTCTATTTTCCCAAATAAAACTTTTGTTAAATCCTTTAAAACCCTATAATATTTAAGCTTAAATAAAAAATTAAAGAGACATAAATGGCCCTTCCAAATTTTCTTGCTTTTTCATATCGAAAAGATAATTAAATAATTTGAACCCAAAATTCATTCGTTTTATATTTTGTTTTAAAAAAAAAAAATTTTTCTTCGTCAAACGTTTTTTTTAAAGAAATAATATAAAACAAATCGGACAGTTAAAATCATTACGTTCTTACTTACAAAAAAAAACGATAAATATTTTTTAAAAAAATTTGGGAAAACGATAAATGTATCCTTAAAAATATATAATTTTAAAAACAAACCTGTGAATATTTTCTGATTTTTGGCATCTTTGGGAAATGGTCTTTTTAAAAAACAGTTTATAAAATAAACAAAGGTTTTAAAACACCCCTGGTTTTTACAAAATTCAGATAGACATAACCAAAAAATGGGGGAAAAACTTGGTAAAAAAAACCCCAAGCATTCAGCGGGGTTAATGAAAAGCAAAAAATCATAATTAAATGTTTTTAACATGCTTGGCTTAATCGGGGAAAACCATATGTAGGGACGATCATGATACACTGTAATGGTCAGCCCCTCAGTTGTTTAAGTTTTAAGTGACGGTCCATCCCCCGGGCGAGGGCCCCAAAATGCAGCTTGCGCTGTCGGTAGGGACCCCGGACATGTAAAAAGCCCATTTTCCTTAAAGAGTTAATTTTGAAGCACAAAATGGTGAAAAATTTTTAAACCTCCATGAAATTTTTAACGGAGTTTTAAATTTAAAAGATATAAATTTTTGGGGCCAAAACTAGGTCACTGTACAGGGGAAAATGAAAAACCAAATTACGAAACCCTGTGAAAAAATAGGAAAGGTGTTTAGCCCTAAAAAGGGCTTTTGGGTGCCAGCTATAGGGCCGCCTTAAAAACCCGTCTATCTGTCTAGGGGCTACGCCCCCTAGTACACCATCCTCGCCGTCTCAGCCAAATTTTTGAAAGGGCAACCCCCCTTGGGCATTGGGCTGGACTTTGGCAGCGGCCCGGCAGAAGGGGACAAAAGTGGGTTTCCGTAGTTAACGCCCACGGTTGGGAAGGCACTTTAAAATTTGTCTCCCCAGCCAATTTTTGAAAATCTTCCTCAAATGCCCTTGCCTTCTCAGCGACGTGCAGGGTCCGGGGGGAAAGTAAGAAGAATGGAAAATGGTCATTTTAAATTCTCTTTTTTTTATTAATTGGCGTCCCCCGCCGAAACGCGGCGCCTCTTTATGGAATGAAAACAGATTTTTTTGAAAGGGCGAACAACAAAAGTCCCCCGAGCTTTTAGTCGGGCATAATAAAAACCCCATTTATTCCGATCCGGGATGAGGGTCTTTTATTTTAATTTTTAAATGAAATGTCGCGATATATAAAAATGAATGCGAAATGGAAAAATTTCGCAAAAGCCCAAAAAATTTTTTAAAAGAAATTAAATTTTTTCCCTCCAAAAAATCGCGCTCTTTGGGGGATTTTTTTTTAAACATTTTGTAGTACACATGGGTTTTTTTGGTATGGGTTTTGTTTTACATGGATCCGAAAACTGAATAAATGAATGATTTTATGAAACCCAAAAATTCCGGAAAATTATTTATAGAGGGTGTACTCCTAAACGGAAATTTCCCGGGCTCTCCCCCGGTCATTTTGACCCGGGGTTTACTTGTGACCGGCGAAATAGGGAAACCACACGTTTGTTGTCCGGTCTCCCCCCTGTTTTAATTTTTAAAAATATTTTTTTTCAAAAATCATACACAGTACATAATATACAATCTTCAAAAATATACAATGAAAGAAAAAGGATTAGAAAAGAAAGAAAAAATCTTATATAGTTCTTTTCCGATCTATTTTTTAATTAAACCCAAAAAAGTGAAAGGCATCAAATCTATGAGACCAAAGTGTATTAAATTTATAAAACAATTTTAAATTGATATTTAAAATGTTTGAGAAAAAAACAAACCTTAAGGATTTCATACATATTCAGGGCATATATAAAAAATTGGGGAATTAGTTTTTAATTAAAACCTTATCCTAGCAAAATTAAAACTGACTTTTCTTTGGCTTTGGGTTTTGGAGAATTTCAAATTTAATGGTAAAAAAACCCCCTGTGGGTAATTAGTAAAGAAGTTTCAATAAAAACAAAGTTTCGAAATGACAAAGGGGGATTGAAAAAATTTCTTTAAAATAAAAGGTTTTATTGAGAGAGCTGCAATTTCTTTCCCGGGGTCGCGTGGGGAAAGTATTTGAATTTTTTTCCTGTCACCGGGAATAGAATAAAGAAATTTCTTTTGCTAAATTCCGATTTTGGAAGACTTTTTAAAATTGTTTAAAAGGTTTTTTATTTCTTAACCCTTAGTGGTAATCATTCCCCCTCTTTTAATGTTTTAAGGAACAAAAAAATTAGCCCTAAAAGAAAGTTCTTGTAGGGAATTTAAATTTTTGGGGATTTGTTTTAGTTACGAAGAATTTTATGACTTGTTTTCACCCAAATGTATTAGGAACAAGATTTCAAAAGATATTTTTAGTCCCCGTTTTGGAGTAGTTTTTTATTTGTTATTCGTGTTTAGTAAATATGCTGAGGAATTATTCTTAGTTACAAATTAGATTTTATTAATTTAGTAATTATTCATTTGATTGATAATTTAAGAAATGATAAAGAAAAATAAAAATGTACATGTACATGGTTTAAGGATAAATAATATAATATATTGAAAGATTAACCATATTTTACTGACTTTTTCCAGTTAATTTTTGACTTATAATCGTCGGTCAATATGACAATTGAATTCTTAAAATTTATTTTACAATTTTAACATGGAGCTAAATATAAGATTTGTGATTTTAATAAAAAAGTAGTATTAAAAAATCAGTATTAAAATGGCACATAAACACACAAAAAAGAAAACAATATTCATAAAATATGTAAAAAAATAATATTTAAGTAGATCTTACAATTATTGTATAATAAAACAATTATGCTCAACATGATCAACATGGTAATATAACCAGTGTCATATTTTTACTAAGTGTGAACAGATATCTTAAGAACGGGTCTTTCGTAATAGCGATAGCATAATAAGGGACAATAAGTGTGGTGTTGATCAGGCGTTACACAAATGGATTATAAATGATTGTATATATCCGTTGCTATAATTAATCACGATATTACATTTATGACCATAATAATTAACAATTATAATATAATATTATATATGTATTTTATTATTTTCAAAATGTAAAAGAAAATCGCCAAGTAACGTGCTAATAATAATGTATTATTCATATAACAAAATAGATTATTACAAAAAATATACAATTCAATTGCTGCATTTCTTGCTTGGACGCCCTTTGATGCTTTGCATCAATGCTTTTCTTGTATCATATGTAATCGGAAGTTATCTAGCATAGGTTGTTAAACTTGTCAAACTGAGATTTCAACATTATCAATTTGCCTTTTTTGAGCGTTCTTTTACAGATTTTGTTTATTTTGAGAAGTTTTCTATGACATACATTTTTAACGAATATTTTATAACATTTTACACGTAATTATATTTATAAATAAAATCATCTACAAGTTGCATGACAATAAGTCTTTATTTAGATGTAAATCTTTTAAGCTGAATTTTCTATCATTTAAATTCATTATTTGAGGTGTAACTTATGACATTATATCTAGTTTATTCCAATGCCGTGATGTTGTCAGTGTTGATTTGTTTCACTTACAAAATATACATTTGTAAGTATTTTTAAAATAAAATCTGCTTTAAAAAATATTGCAATTTTCCCTTTTT